>NC_087167.1:14985000-14990000 GCF_035594125.1 Scylla paramamosain | reverse complement strand
CTAAAGAATTAAGACGTGTATGCCGCGTGGGAAAAAAAGTGACCATATAATGATAGAAATAGAGACTGATAATGATGTCAGTGAAGAGGATGAATCACACAAAGAAAACAGAAGAAACTATGGGAAAGCAAATAAATAAAACCTTAAGAGATTTTATAAAGAAATGAACTGGGTAAAGCTGAAAAGAGTAAATGATGTGCAACTTAAGTATGACATTTTTATGGAACTACTCGTATATGAGGCAGGAGTGAATAAATATGTCCGACTATACAAACCTAAAGAAAAAGGAAAACAGGTGTGGTTCAACGCAAGATGTGCAAAGGCAAAGAAAAAAAGAGACGAAAAATTGATAAAAATTAAAAGAAATCGAAACCAAAAAAATAAAGAAGACTTTAAGATAGCAAGGAATGAACATGTGAAAATAAGGAGAGAGGATGAAAAAGGATTTAGTATATGTGTGTGTATATATATATATATATATATATATATATATATATATATATATATATATATATATATATATATATATATATATATATATATATATATATATATATATAGTTGAAAAGTGCAAGGACGAACCAAAACTATTCTACACATTTATAAATGGAAACATTAAACTAAAAGAAAAAAACAGAAAGGTTGAAGGATGGAAATGAAACTTATGAAGACCCAAAAGACAAGAGTGAATTGCTATACAAAATGCTTCAGCAAGTTTTCACAGAAGAATCAGAATTTAAAGAACCACAAGATGAGAAAACATTTTTTAAAAGTGCAGGAAATAATTAATCGAAGAAGTATATGACATAATTAAGTGCTCAAAATCAGCTGGAAGACTCCGTAAGGAATGCAAGAGAGCAGACATAGTGCCAATTTATAAAAGTGGAAAGAACCAATGAACCACTAAACTATAGACGAGTATCAATGACCAGCATATTATATAAGATCTGTGAGAAAGTGATAAAGAAGCAGTGGACAAAAAAACAAAAAAAAAACATGATATAATAACAGAAAGAACAGTATGGTTTTAGACAAAAGCGATCATGTGTAACAAATCTGATGAGCTTCTATTCGAGAGTGAGTGATAAAACACAAGAGAAGGATGGATAGGTAGACTGAGTGTATTTAGATCTAAAAAAAAAAGCTCTTGACAAAATTCCCTACAGCAGGTCACTGTGGACGCTAGAAAATATAGGAGGATTAAAAGGAAAAGAAAATGGATGGTAAGTTACTTAAAGGGATGAGAAATGAGAACGTAGTAAAAGATGTAAAATCAAAATGGAGAAAAGTAGATAGTGGAGTACCACAAGAATCAGTGCTGGCACCAATACTTTTCCTGATCTACATAAATGATATTCCTGAAGGAGTAAAGAGTTACATGAGTTTGTTTGCAGATGATGCAAAATTACAAAGACATAAAAGAAACAACAAAAATTGTAAAGAGGACTTGAATAAAATCTGGGACTGGAGTAAAAAATGGGAGATGGAATTTAATGTGAAAAAAAAATGTCATGTAATGGAAATGGGAAAAAAGTGAAAAGAGACCAAAATGGACATATAAAATGGGAATTGAAGAAATAATAAAAGTACAAGAAGAGAAAGATCTGGGAATGATAATACAGGGTAGTCAACAATCGGAGAGACATGTAGAATAGGTATTCAGAGATACATATAGAATGGTGAGAAATATTGGAACAGCATTCCACTACATGGATAAAGATATAATGAGAAAGATAATTACTGCTAAGATCAGATCAAAGCTGGAATATGCTGAATCAGTGTGGTCTCCCCAGGGAAGATACATATAAAAAAACTAGAAAGGATACAAAGATGGCAACGAAGATGGTTCCAGAACTGGAAGAATTAACATATGAAGACAGATTAAAGGAAATGAACCTGCCAGCATTGGAACAAAGAAGAGAAAAGGGAGATTTAATACTGATTTATAAATTGTGGAATAAAGTAGAAGAAATTTATAATGAGAAACTACTGCCAAGAGAAGTAGAAAATACTAGATACACACGAGGCCACTGTAAAAAAAAAAAAAAAAAAAAAAGAAAAGGAAGATGCTTGATTAACATAAAGAAATATAGTTTCCCACTGAGAAAAATAGAAGTATGGAACAAGCTAAGTGAGGAGGAAGTATCGGCAACGAGTTTGCACAACTTTAAGGATAAATTGGATAAGTGTAGATATGGATCTCGACGGGACCACAAGAGCGTAGCTCAGGCCCTGCAAATTACAGCTAGGTAACTACTACTAGGTAAATATAGACACACACACACACACACACACACACACACACACACACACACACACACACACACACACACACACACCACACACACACACACACACACAATAGTAGTAGTAGTAGTAGTAGTAGTAGTAGTAGTAGTAGTAGTAGTAGTAGTAGTAGTAGTAGTAGTAGTAGTAGTAGTAGTAGTAGTAGTAGTAGTAGTAGTAAAAGCAAGAGCAGCAGCAGTTGTAATAGCTGCACTTGTTGTTTATTGGCGAAATGTATCGGTGGAAAAAATACCATGAAATACAACAAAAACGATTATTTATTTATTTTTTTACGTAAATAAATTTATACCATAACATCGTTGCAAAGGACTCAGAGAAAGACAAAAGAGTACATGATACAAAGAGATGAAATAGTGATGTCTATGCTCTGCACATGTATGACATACTGTACTTGTTGGTAACATAAATTCATGGATATGCTCATGCGAGTATATCCATAATTACATAATTCTTTCTGATTTATATTCTCATACAGAAGTTCATTATGATCAGTAAAAGTCAGCATCAGGTAGCTCTCTTGCTAGTGCGATGAAAAAGTACAGTCTATGATTTTTTTTTTCTTTCTGCCTGCACTTGCACAAGATTGCACTGACTTGCATATTGTTCACTGTATTATTATGTGAATCTAGAATATTACGATCCCTGGCCGAGCGTAAGGACAAAAGAGCATCTAACAGCAAAAAATAAAAAATAAAAAAGAGGATGTGAGTTTAAAAGACTCACCTTTAGTTCCGTATTCCCACCTGAGCCAAGGAGCCCTAGCTGCAGTTTTTTTTTTTCAGTTTTACAACAAAAGTATGAAACTTTTCCATCCAGAACAAAATATTCTCCATCAGTCCAGATATTTGCCTTCACTGTAATATTTTGTATGCATGTATATTGTATTTGGTAAAGGCAGCAGCGCACAAATACGTGCACAGTGCCCAGGTGGAAGTTCGGACACTAGAATTAGTGTGGCAGCGGAGGGACAGTGAATCTAATGGGAGGGCTGCGGGATAGCACAGAGTGAAGTTAAGGAAACCGAGGAAGGCTTGCTGACCAGGCAAATGAGGCAAATAAATTGATCAGGATTCGGTGTTTTCAAGGTCACGCCTCCTAATCCGCGGCCTAAATATAAAGGAGAAACTTTCTCTGTCTCTCTCTCTCTCTCTCTCTCTCTCTCTCTCTCTCTCTCTCTCTCTCTCTCTCTCTCTCTCTCTCTCTCTCTCTCTCTCTCCTCTCTCTCCTCTCTCTCCTCTCTCTCTCTCTCTCTCTCTCTCTCGTCGTTGTGTGTGTGTGTGTGTGTGTGTGTGTGTGTGTGTGTGTGTGTGTGTGTGTGTGTGTGTGTGTGTGTGTGTGTGTGTGTGTGTGTGTGTGTGTGTGTGTGTGTGTGTGTGTGTGTGTGTGTGTGTGTGTGTGTGTGTGTGTGTGTGTGTGTGTGTGTGTGTGTGTGTGTGTGTGTGAGTGTGTGTGTGTGTGTGTGTGCCATTTGCCATTCTAATTCGTTGGCTTTTCTGTTGCCGGGTTTACATGGCGTCAGCTTGAAACAGTTTCGATGCAAAGGAGACGGAAGGCTCGATTTTATCAGAAAGAACTGGTAAAAGGTGAAGGAGGAGATGAAGGGGAAGAAAAGCGGCAAGAGGAAGCAGTGGGAGTTTGAAGCACAATAAGATAACAAACGAAAGAAAGAAAAGTAAGAATTCAAATTCTCTCAGATTCATCTCTAAATTGAAATCGAGAAGAGGGAGAAACGAGTGTGAAGAAGGAATTTAAGATTAGCTAAGAAAAGTGGGAGTCAGGTTCAGGCAGATGGGACGAGAGAATCAGAGATAGTAGAGAAGGGAAGGCGGGACTGTAGCGGCCCTGGTTGCGAGAGAATTATGCTAATCTCTCTCTCTCTCTCTCTCTCTCTCTCTCTCTCTCTCTCTCTCTCTCTCTCTCTCTCTCTCTCTCTCTCCTCTCTCTCTCTCTCTCTCTCTTATACACATTAGAATATAATATCAATTAGATTTACCACTTCTCTCCCCTTCCGTTATCCTGCTTCTCGCCGTCTCAGCCTCTCTCCCTCTCTCCCTTTCTCCCATATGCACTCTCTTGGATAACGTGCCTTCGAAGAGTTACACATCTGATCCTTTTCTTTTACAGATAAGGAAGCTCAGTACCGCAGTCCTTTGTGTGCAATTTCTTCAAGTGATCACGAGGCGTTAGCGAGCAATGGGCAGAATACGGACGGCTGCTTCGCGTGTTTTCGAGCTGTATGTTGACGAAGGCACGCCGGGAAGAGCAGGAGGCGGAAGATACGGAAGAGGAAGAGGAAGTGATGGTGAAAATTTATGAAAGTGCGATGTTGTTCATTTGTTTATCTTGTCTTAAAGGAAGATTTTCTCTACACGCGTTGTCGCCTTTGCTGGAAATTGTGGTTTTGTTGCTGCTGCAGTTGTTGTTGGTAGTGGTGGTGGTGTGGTTAGTGGTGATTTTATTGTGTATATGGTGAATGCTATGAGTAGAGTATTGCTTACTTTCTGCACTCGTGGTAACAGTATAGTTTGCTGTGTTTGTTGTTAATGACGGTGGACGATTTGATACTGGTGGTAGTGCTTTCATCTGTTTTAGTGCGTATTGAGTGTTCACAAATTTCTTTTTTATCACTCATTGTAATAAAAGCGTTCACACATATACTTTAAGTTTCTTTTGTATCTCTCTGAATAACTGTG
>NC_087167.1:14970000-14980000 GCF_035594125.1 Scylla paramamosain | reverse complement strand
AACAACAACAACAACAACAACAACAACAACAACAACAACAACAACAAGAATAATGATAATAATGGTGGCGGTAGTGTAAATGAGGACATACTGAGCATGGAAAACACTTTGACAGGGAAAGAAGTGAATAATATTTTCGCTGCCAAACACTAATAACTTCCCATACAGTAAGAATAATTGTAGACTGAGGAATGTTGTGAGGTCATAAGAAATCATTAACAAAATAAAAAGGGAAACAAGGGAAAATTCATATCATGAAACGAGAGGAAACGTTCGTTCCTCACGTAACTAGGAGGTTTGCAGTGTCGCGTATGAAGAAAGAGGGAAATACTGTTGAGGGGAAGAAAATAATAAGACAACCAGACAACAAAGAAAAGGAATAGGAATAAGGTGAGCAAAACGACTATATACGTCAGTCACAAGCTCGTGTTGGGAGAGATAAATTTATACAGGGACTGCTACGTACAAACCTGATGGCTTATTGCAGCTTCCATACTTTTCTATTGTTCTTATGTTCTTATGACTGACTGACTGAGCGATCCCATGAAAACGAGTAAAAAAAATAAAAAAAAGTCTTTTTTCCTTCCTTTAAGCTGCATTTCCCAAAACTCGCAAACGCAAGACAACAGAAGACCTCATAACATCATCTTTCAGGTTAGAGCTTACTATTTCAGGAATTCATCAAGTCTTGCTTTCCTTTCAGTCAAAAGTCTATGTAAAACTAAAAAATAGCAGATAAGAGAAAGGAGGCAGAAAGAAGAAATGTTATGTAACCAAAAACAGGAAAGCGAAAACATTTAAAATGAGACAACGGAACAATGAAAAAACCTTAAATAAGGTAAACAAACTCTGAAAAGAGAACGCTGAAAACGCTGAAAAGAGAAGGCGATGGGGCAGGGACAAGTTGCCATGACAACCAGGTAATTTGTGCCGGTGTCCTTCCGCATGAGTGCAAAGAAGCGTCAGGTTCTGAAGGAGACTCACACAGGAGCACGCGCCCAAACACAAGCATGTCTGGAGACTGGCACCCACACCTCATTATGTAGTCTGAAGGAGTGTCGCTAACACCTTGGACGTGGGAGGGCCGTCCAGCATTGACAAAAAAGTGGAAAGTTTTCCCCTAGCAAAAGACATCCTTGGGAACGCCAGTAGCTTCCTGCATTGCAATATCCTTCCTTATAAGAATAATGACTTCCAAGGGCAGTAAATATAAGTTAAGGCGTTAATGGTACATAAGAACATAAGAAAATAAGGGAAGCTACAAGAAGCCATCAGGTCTACACGTGGCAGTCCCTGTATGAAACATACCCACCTGTTTCCATCTGTTATCCACATCCATAAATTTGCCTAATCTTCTTTTAAAGCTCTCTAATGACTTAGCACTAACAGCCTGATTACCGAGACCATTCCACTCATCTTTCGCTCTATTTGAAAACCAATTCCTTCCTATCTCTTTCTTAGACCTAAATTTTTCAAGCTTGAACCTGCTATTTCCTATTCTCTCCTGATTACTGATCCTGAGAATTTTGCTTACGTTCCCTTTGTTATAAACCTATACCACTTAAAGACTTCTATCAGGTCGTTTCTTAACTTACGTCGCTCTAAGGAATGAAAATTTAAAAGCTTCAGTCTTGTTTCGTAAGGAATACCCGTCATCCCCTGTTTCCTTTTAGTCATTCTTCTTTGTACATTCTAACAGACCTATATCCTTTCTGAAATATGGTCTGTTAACTTAACCTGATGGACAAGACGCCTGACTATTGGCGAACGTGGTAACTATTGAGTAAACTCCATGATCAAGGTGGTGAATGATGACATAAGAGAACAGTGAGGAGCTTCCAGCCAGCAAGTACACAGATTTGGAAACTTTCTGCTTGCCTGATTCTTTTTATCTACATTTCTATGTCTTACACAATGGGAGTATCGAACTCAATTGAAATATGTTTTAAGTAATTTTTTGGGAAAGCGGAAATTTTCTAATGCTATTTTCCAGCTTTCCTTGAACGAGACATCCACGGTATAGAGGAAAGTATACGAAACTGAATACCCACTTGTGACACGGTGGTGACTGCTGAACCATTTACACTTTCCATTACATCAGCTGACAGGTTAACACATAATGGTCAAATGTTAGGTATTTGTCCACCATACATATAATGAGACATGCGTCATTATCAGCACTCCAAAAAGGATACAAAACAAAAAATTTAGAAGTAATCCAAGCGTCGAAAGAAACCAAACATGACCTTATGGTTGACTATGCATCCATTGGAATAAATGAGGCTACAGATTATAGCCCCTTGAAACACATCAGTGTCACACCGGGGGCTTACGCGCACCACTTCATAGAGGCAAGAAAGACAACTGACTTCAGGGAAAGGTGAACGATTTTGCTCATGGATCGCCTCAAAATAGAATGCTTTCCAAATCCGCAAAATCAGTTGTCAGTGAAAAAGCGAAGTTATTGAAGCTGGAAATGGAGGTTATGCGAGGGAGTGAAGTAGAAGTGAAGAATATGAAAGACTTCCTGTTGCAGTGACTGTGACAGGAAAATTCACAGGAAATATTATGAGAAGGCATTGTTGAAGACCGCATTACGAAAATACACATACACAACCAGATGGGGACGACAATGCCTTTATGCCAAAACTGGGACTAAGTGTTCAGAATAGTGCTTTTATTGAATATCTTTTGTGCACCTATATTTCCTATTCAATTTCGTATTATCCTAACCCTCAGTGGTCCCAGTGTTTACGATATGTACAATCGTTGTAAGATATTCCTATAAGAATATCAGCAATACTTCTAAACAAAACACAAGTTAATATAATTTCCCATTCATTACAGTACAGTAAGACACACAGAGATACAATGAGAAAATCCATCAGTAACCTTACAAGACTAGCAAGATTATCAAGTTACAAAGCTACTCATGATAATTTCATAGTATGTACCACATAAACAGAAACACAACACAAAGGATAATCACCATTATTCTTACAAGCCTATGGAATTGAAATGTGACTACCTTACAATACATTAGCATGTACTTTCTTAATAGTATGAAGAGCCTCTATCTGGTATTTCGCTGCCTGCCTGTCTCTTCTCTCTCTCTCTCTCTCTCTCTCTCTCTCTCTCTCTCTCTCTCTCTCTCTCTCCTCTCTCTCTCTCTCTCTCTCTCTCTCTCTCTCTCTCTCTCTCTCTGAGTGTGTGTGTGTGTGTGTGTGTGTGTGTGGTGTGTGTGTGTGTGTGTGTGTGTGTGTGTGTGTGTGTGTGTGTGTGTGTGTGTGTGTGTGTGTGTGTGTGTGTGTGTGTGTGTGTGTGTTGTGTGTGTGCTTATTCCTGTCACACATTTTTTCCTGAATATTATAGTGGCTATTTTCTCGTTGTCACTTCTAGCGATTAATCGTCTTATTATTCGTATATTTGTATTAAAATCCGATCTTCTTAAGCCATATGTATGACACTAATTAAGTTTGTAGGGCACGCCAGATTATTTTCGTCCTAATTATAATTATTCATCCTGACAAAGATTCCTTTGCCTTTTTAGAGCAGATTGTGTGTTCAGAAATGCGTGTTAGATATCCGGCAAAATCTTTCTCGCAGTCGTGATATTTTTGCCAAGCGACGTTCCTCCCCTCCATCATATCTTGTTTTCCTGCGAGTTAATCATTTCCACCCGCGCTGACCCGAGTTGATGATGCTCGTCCTTGTTTTACAGTTTTCCTTATTTTGTTTCCTCTCTGTCCTCACCTCTCACTCACATCCCTTTTAATTTCTTCTTTTCTTCCTTCTTATCTTGTTCTTTTGTTCTTTTCCTGCTTCTGACTGGAGGTTTTGCGACAATACTGCATGAACGCCTTGCTTGCTCCAGCCAGGAACAAGGGCCCTCAGCGATTTTGAATGGAACATGTAGAGAAAAAAAGGGGAAAAAAAAGCCTTTATAACTACCAACAAATGACGTAAACCAGGAAGTATTTCATTATTACCTAAACAGAAAATATTATGGCTACAAGTAAGCGGATAGCTTTTTTTTCTAACTTGGCAATGTTCGTCAGAACACCTTTGAAACTAAAGAGGCCGACCCTTTCAAAACTTTCTATACAAGCTTTCAATGAGTGACAATTCAGTTGACTTTTTCATACTCTCTGGAGCTCTTGTTCACTCTCTCATTCACAAATAATTAGTGAAAAATACATCATGAAATACTGAAAAACAGAACTGAAAAAAAAAAAAAAAAAACGCTTTGCAGCATAGTTTTTAGATAATACGAAAATGTAAGCCAAAACTCCACATCCAGTTGGCTAACCTCACTGCCAAAGAGTGCAACACACTTCAGCTTCAAGAAAATTAGTCCTGAGGGCATGAGTAGCGGTGGACTTGCTTCACCTACGGACCTGTGGCACATCTTTTTCAATAAAAAACATCGCACTCTGATATGCAAAAGTGAGGCTCCGTTTACGTAACGCAAGATAAAGTCAAGTGCATAGCCTGTATCTTACAGGATTAGGCCAATGTGGTAACCGTGAGAAGAACCTTTGCTACACTGCGTGCAATGTGATCGACTTCCTCTTAACAGCTAATGTTTCGAAATATGTCCAAACTAGTGTTCGTACCACAGACGTCCAGATTCTGAGAAAAATAATTCACTTTGACATGCAGGTTATCAATCCCATGGCACAAATTCACTGAAATTATCGCTACTGATTAAAAAGAGACGCAACGAACAAGAAATTACTGTTCATTATAGATATGAAGACTACAAAATTAAACTTTGCTCCACTCGTCCACTCTCACGACACCGAACCGTATGAAGAAAAAAAATAAATAAATAATAGGGCTTCAATCTGAGTCTGATAAAGCACTAAAACATGAAAAAAAAAAGAGGCAGCCACGACAATAATGAAGATTAGTTTTTACGATTGGGGGGTCATATCTTTTAATACAGCAGCAGAAGAGCCACAATAATAATAGTAGTAGTAGTAGTAGTAGTAGTAGTAGTAGTAGTAGTAGTAGTAGTAGTAGTAGTAGTAGTAGTAGTAGTAGTAGTAGTAGAAGTAGTAGTACTAGTAGTAATGGTTGTAGTACTAGTAGAACTGGCACCTTCATGGGTGTTTTTATTAGTATTTTTTGTTGACCTATGCCAGAGCCCATCTTAAATACAAAAAAAAAAAAAAGTAGTAGTAATAGTAAGTAGTAATACTAGTGGTAATTTCCTTGATGCTAATGGCATGTGGCTCTCCCCATGTAA
Organism: Scylla paramamosain; assembly: GCF_035594125.1. Classification (NCBI taxonomy): domain Eukaryota; kingdom Metazoa; phylum Arthropoda; class Malacostraca; order Decapoda; family Portunidae; genus Scylla; species Scylla paramamosain. The sequence continues at coordinate 14,974,749 of NC_087167.1, read as the reverse complement.
AACATTGTGATGTGATGAGGAACCTTTTTTTTTTTCTTTTCTTTTTTTTCTTTTATCGATCTCTTCTCTCGGTATTTATGCAACTCGTGCCTTCTATGAATTTCACCTGACACAAAGGTTTTCGTCTCGGTCTTTGTAACACAATGGTGCACAGTCCTGACATCAAAGTGAATGTCCCGAGCAGTAGTTAATTCTCGGCTGGAATAGAGATCTGCAGCTGGCAAACATTTCATATAGATAGATATTGTCATGTTATTGGCCGAGTTTACCTTGAAAAGGAACACGTTTTCCTTAGTGTCCTCCGTGTTCCGTTTTCCTTCCAAAAGTTTTTTTTTTCTTAGTTATAAGTTAGTATAAGGCTTATTTACTCATTTTATATCATGTAGTATTCTCTTCATAATTTAAGTTCTTTATATGTATGTATATGTAAGGGAAAACGTGTATTTGAGGTGGAATGTGTTGGGGCGAGAGACGATACTTGTCTGGCTTTTGTATTGAGTCAGCAAATTCTTGAGACGGCGCGAGAGGCCCTGAAGGAGAAAAGGAGGGATGGCGTTCTCAGGGGATAAGTTTTGGGTGGTGATGTGGTGATTGAGTGGGTGTGTGGAGGTATTAGTGATGTGGTGGTATAACCCTGATATCCAGGATCAGTTTGGTGAGTCTTTTGTGGTACCAAGAGCTCTTGCCCCGCTGAAATTTGGTTGGTGAGTTGTGTTGGTTATGTAACGCTGAGGAGACAGTGTCAGGGTGAGAGGCAGCCATTTTGTGGTTGGGGCTGCGGTGCCGGTGTGGCGTCATTGGTGTCTTTAGGGGGTGGTGTTATGGTGTTTACAGGGTGATCTATGGTGATGGTGGTGATGTCTTGTGAGGTTTGAGGAGTTAAAATACGGGTATTGTTATTTAATGACGCGGTGACAGTGTCTGGAAAAATTCCTGAAGGTTGGGAAAATATTTCAACGGCCTATGAAGGAGTAAAATAGTTTTAGTGCTTTGTGAAGTCACGGTAATGTCATATATTGATGTCTATAACCTTTGAGCAATAAGGGAGGTGATATAAGGGCCGAGTAAAAGGAGGAATCTATTGTGATTGAGTATGGGATTTATTCTGTGTTGGTCTAGGGTAGAAATTTGTTCCCTAATTCCCTGTAATGTATACTACCTCAAGTTATTTGTAAAAAAAACATTATTATTAATATATACTGTTATTATATAGAATAACTGTTTTCTACTCCAACACTGATCCGGTATTGAGGTAATTCCTGGCGTGCTGTGCCAAGGTAATGGTTTTGTGAGAGGGTTTAATAGCTGGCGATTTCGGATAGGTCCGGTAGGTACTCGAAGCCTTTTAACATCCAGACCTTTAAAACTTTACGGGATCAGTGTACGTCCACTTTCTTGAAAAGATAACCAGGATCGTGACAATATTGAAAGGAGAAATATTAGTTCAGCACGAATACGAATGTGTGTGAGTGCCGAAAAGACGATATAAGACGATGAACTAGAAGATAAGAAGTTTCGGGGGAGCAAATAGGAGACTGAGTTTGGAGCAGGAAGTTACTATAGGTAAAACTGCAGTGAATAGTATGACTGATGAGCGGGCAAGTTTCCCGTGAAGTTACAAGAAATATTATTTTTCTGTATTCGTGGAAGAATGGTCTCTATTATTGCTGCTGATTATTCAATGCCAATATATAACAATGACAACAACTATCCTTTATTCATACAAATGTAACTCAAGAAAAGTGTGAGCATAGGTACATGAGAGAGAGAGAGAGAGAGAGAGAGAGAGAGAGAGACGAGAGAGAGAGAGAGAGAGAGAGAGAGACGAGAGAGAGAGAGAGACGAGAGAGAGAGAGAGAAGAAAAAGAGCTCTAATTGGCTACCACCACAGGTTCACGAATATATTTCACGTGATTTTTACTTGTACACAGTTTGTATCATATTGCTTATTATCGAGACCAGTAATAAAAACAAGGTGTAAATCTATTATAAACTAAGATTCAGCTAAACAAAAAACTCAGCAAATACACCGCCACTGCTGCTGTGAATAAATGAAAGTTGCGCAGGCCGTGCTTTCATATGTTCCCTGCATACCGACTCTCCGGCACAGACTTTGCACGTATCACTACCGAATTCATATATTTTCTCCATACCTGAGTACAGTTTTGAGGCGCTGGGATATACAGACGTGATGGACAGATGGAATATGTATTATCTAACTCAAGTACTTTATGATAACTCCTGAACAATTAATTAACTAGAATGTTTTTATTGTTTTGAATGAGCTTAGATTTTTGTCATAAACTACTCAAAATATTTGTGAAATATTTTTAAAAAATAGTTGCAACTGTAAAACTAAAGCAAATACATTAAAAACAACAATGTAAAATCAATATTCCAGTAGTTGGGTCTGTTCACGTCTACATGAATGAAATGTAGTACTGGCTCCCCTGACTCTATGACGTTCTACTAACATCCCAGCTCCACAGTGTGGCATCAGTGCATGTAGCTGTCTTACAGAGGAGGTTCAAATACAGCTATGGCCGCAGAATAGGACTTGAAATATAGCAAGAAAATAATAACATGTCATGCAGGAAGACATCAGACTAATTTTCTTCGGGATATTTCTGTAAGGAAGAGAATCATTCACTCACGCATTTCCACAAAATTGCACAACATCTATAGCAACTGATAAAAAAAACAAATAAATAAAAAAAAGATGAAATTACGAAATAGCAAGTTTGTTACAAATGCCTGAATAAGATGGATGCTAGTCGCTCACACATCACTTAGTATAGTAGCATCCATATCAACTGGGAAATATCAGAGAATAAAATAATGATTACAAAACAAATATAAACCTGCAGCTCACTTACGGAAAACTCTGAGGATAAAATAGCAGCTTGGGGAAAAACTTGAGGAAAAAAATAGCACCTTGGGGAAAAAATCTGAGGGTAAAATATCAATTTGGGAAAAAAAATGAGGACAGCACAGCAAACTCGGAAAGCATCTGATTATAAAATAACAACGCTCATTAAGCAAATATACACTTTTAGCTCACTGGCCTTAACTAAGGCGCCATTGACGGACAAGGCTATAATTATTTCAAGCATTTCATAATAAAACGCTCTCTTGCCATCAATAAATCAACTACAATGAGTTTACCAGCTATGGAGTTCTCATAAAATTACGCTTCTCACTGCCTGTCATAACAAAAATAACTAAATAATGAGCAGAGGCACTAATGATGGATGAAAGCGAGAGTGCTCTATAGAATCGCGCATCCTATTGGCAGATTGGAAGCAAACACTCATTGGAAAAACTGACTTAACCTGTTCCACCAGTGTGTTATTAACTAGAAAAAATAATATGACTAATGAACTATCTTTCAGCGTCATGCCTTTATTAATAAAAACAGTCAGATAAAAATTCCTTTGCAGGTCTTTATTAATTCCACGTTCTTCCCTCCAATCGCTAGTCACTGCTTCCAAAAGTGGATTTTAACCTTATTATTATCGGTGGTAGTTAGTGGTGGTGGTGATGGTGGTGGTAGTAGTAGTAGTAGTAGTAGTAGTAGTAGTAGTAGTAGTAGTAGTAGTTTAGTAGTAGTAGTAGTAGTAGTAGTAGTAGTAGTAGTAGTAGTAGTAGCAGCAGCAGCAGCAGCAGCAGCAGCAGCAGCAGCAGCAGCAGCAGCAGCAGCAGCAGCAGCAGCAGCAGCAGCAGCAGCAGCAGCAGCAGCAGCAGTATTAGAAGTATCAGTAATGTTGTATTTCTACGTGTAGTTTGGCATTTTTCTTTATCCAATTTGCTCCCTTTCCTAATTCCGTACTACACGTTAAGTCTTATAACTCTTACTACTGCACGTCTTATAACGTGCAGTAGATCCCTCCCCCTTTACGGTCTACAGACTCACCTTATTACTTTCAGTCCCTTTACTATTCGAATTTTCTCTCATTCCCTCTTCCCTCTCTACATTCCCTTCCTCCTTCCTGCCTGCCTGCCTGCTCCACTCTGGCTTTGCATCCCCCTTCCTTTCATTCATTTTCGACGTGAAATTTTCCGTCAGAGTTCAGCGGGGCATCCCGAGGCTTCATATCGCGGAGCACAAGCCTGCGCTCCGCCGAGTCCGCAAGTCTCTCCTTAATTTGGGAGTCACGAAAGTGGAGTTGAGAAGAGTTTTGTGTGGAACTCTTTCTGTCAAGAAAATTAAATGCGAACTCCAGTTAAAGAGAAATAAAGTAAAAACTGATAATATTTAATGTATTATTGATTAGACGAAAACTTGCTGATTTACTCAACGATGTTTGGGTTTCTGGGTTAAGAGATATAAGGATGACATAAATGATTTATGATAGTTGCAGTGATTACACTATCCTGATTTGTATTATTATTATTATTATCATTATCATTATTATCATTATCATTATTATCATTATCAGTAGTAGTAGTAGTAGTAGTAGTAGTAGTAGTAGTAGTAGTAGTAGTAGTAGTAGTAGCAGCGGCAGCAGCAGCAGCAGCAGCAGCAGCAGCAGGCAGCAGCAATAGTAGTAGTAGCAGTAGTAGTATTTATAGTAGTAGTTATGGTGGTGGTGGTGGTAGTAGTAGTAGTAGTAGTAGTAGTAGTAGTAGTAGTAGTAGTAGTAGTAGTAGTAGTAGTAATAGCAGTAGTAGTAGTAGTAATAGCAGTAGTAGTAGTAGTAGTAGTAGTAGTAGTAGTAGTAGTAGTAGTAGTAGTAGTAGTAGTAGTAG
>NC_087167.1:14957500-14965000 GCF_035594125.1 Scylla paramamosain | reverse complement strand
GATCATTATTGTATTCACAGACTCCCACTTGTTGCTCACGTGTCACCACCACATGCTACACTCCCTGCTGATGATCTCTCCTCCCAGCACACGCACGCGTACAAGCAACGGTGGTTAGGTAAGCACGGTACCTGGGACGTGAACGGCAACCAGTATGTATTGTTTGGGACACAAGTGTTGAGAAAGATCGGGGTGGAAGGCCTTGCTATGCGACGACTTCTTCAACACATGTGAATGTTGGGCAGTACGGCCATGACGTTCCACTGCGTCAGAAACTACTGCAGAAAATGTGAGTTAAAAAATAATGGAACGGGAACAGTTTAGCTCCAGGCGACGGAAAGTTTCCTCAACACTCGTCACGTTGGAGTTCAAACGTTATCTAATATTTTGCTTGAACTTTGCTTTGTGGCTCTACCGCACCGACGAGCGTACACAGAATTTCTCATTCATCAGTAGCTGTGGTGTGAAACAATTACGTTTACTGTATGCACACAATGTGAGTTTGCTTAAATTAAATCATGACGGCAATATCTATTCGTTGTGTGCCAACCTTGAAGTTATATATATATATACATATATATATATATATATATATATATATATATATATATATATATATATATATATATATATATATATATATATATATATATATATATATATAATCAGCAAATTTAATTTCAACCGTACTTTCACTCCTCTGCATTCCCATCTTAAATGTCGATTCGTAATACGATGAATGCCACAAAATAGGCTCTTCAATTCCTGGATAACGAGCAATTACTTTAGATCATCCTATGTACAGCCTACCAAAAGAAAGAGAAATCAGTGGATTTACGTTCAAACCTATGCCAAGAACGTGTTTGTAATCATCAAAAATGGATAGACAAATGGATAACTGAGCTTAGAACTATACACTTGAGAGTTGACGCGAGGAAGACAGAAATGATGGTTAGCAGGAGGAGGAGAGAGCGGATCGCACCACAGGATATACACGGAAGACAGGTAAAGCAAGCAGACAGATTGACTATTCTTGGATCGATGGTGGACTGCATGGAAGGGACGAACTAGAAGTGAGAAGCCGGATAAAAACAGGACGGCCAAAATGGAAAGAAGTCAGCAGTATGATCTGTAATAAAAAGATGACACTGAAGTTGCACAGCCATTATAACACAAGTGCTGCTGTGAAATGTAGGGCGTTGAGAAGAAATGAGGGGAAATAGCTACAGGGAACAAAAATAAGAATGCTGGGATGGTTGATTGGAGTGTTAGAGAGAGAACAGGAACGAACACGTCAGAATGGAAGCAACAATTGCGTCAGTCGTGAAAATGACAAGATACGCACATTTGAGGATCACGTGGTCAGGATGCACGAAGGTGGTCATGTGAAGGTGGCATGGAGGAGTTGAGTGAAGTGGAAAAGATCGAAAAGAAAGGAGACGCTTATGTGGAGAGATAGAACTTAGAAAGATGTGAGGCACTTGGGACTGGTGAGAGAGGATGTAGAAGGCAGAAACTATTGGCGGTAAAATAATCATAAGAGCGGTTCATCCAACAAGGGATTAAGGCTGAAAAAAAAAAAATTAGAATTATACATGGCAAGCATGATGAATAGCGGTGGACAACATTTTTTGGTCATAATAAAAAGGAAAGTAATTAAGGCCCAGCCCCAATGACCTTTGTTATTGTAAGGTCACTAGGGAGGGTGCACTCCTTGCTCTGTGTAAACAATCTAAGAGGCCATTAAAATATTCCAGAGATCGAGGGGCTTGTTGAGGCCGCAGACTGAGGCCAAAACCAACTTAAAACCTAGAAAATTTAAGTGATGAACATAATATTCTCGATCGCGTGTTTCTTTGAATTATTCCAAAATTATGAAGTACGACTCTGGCTAAATGTGTTAACTGATGCGGAAGAAACAACACTTGAATGACCTTGAAAATCATTTGCTGCTACTTAGATGTAAAATATCCATTCGTTGAACTTATATTGATATGGACAAGTCAATGATAAATTCTAACACTCTCAGAGCTAAACATACCTGTATTTAGTAATGTGGTGCAACAACAAAGTTATGCGGCGTGTGATGGAATTAAAAAAGAGCGTTACATCTCCCACTAAAAAGAAGTTATCATGAACCAGGCTCGAACCCGCGACCTTTTGGCAGTGAGCCGCCCGCCTGGCCCCAGAAAAGCCCACACCTTTTGTTGAAATTGTGTGACAAAAATTTTCTCCTGTTAATTCCACGGACTACATATACTGACTATTTTTTATTTGAATACCGTTGGTATGGATACAGACGAAAATGTATACAAACTCAGGAAAGAGGTAAAAATAAATTTGGGGCATACACTACAGTTGTGCGTGGCCTCGGCGCTAATCTCCGTCTCCCTGACCTTTGAGGTTGTGGTGGATGATACCCCTCACCACGAGAGACAGGGCCACCGTGACATCAGGGATTCCACTGTTTACCTTACCCAATTTCACCAGGTACCCACTTGTTGATCAGTCCGAAGGAAGGATGAACAGGTGAGTCAGCTGTGCGCCGATTACCCGAGCCCGAATCCGAACCGAGGCCCGCGGATTTGTAGCCAGTCACTCTAGTCACCATTTCAAAACGGCTATTACAGATTTAACGGGATTATCTGGCTGTAGCTCAGTATGGTAGTTCTATATGGAGGCAAAGGTCAGTGGCCTGCATTTTATATTTTTTTCCTCTATAAATTTTGTAATTTTGCTAGTTTATTGCACCTATCCCTGTTATATGATTTTTCCTCTTTCACTATAAATATACGAATAATGTCTACTGCCTTTCCTAACTACGGTGTAGTATCACACCTTGTTATTTACACAACCTTCCTCTTTTTTCCTCACTGACTATTGCCATTACCCTCAGTGCACTATTCGCTCCCAGACACATCACTTCACCTTGTATTTTCTGCATTCTTTGACAAGTAATACTTCCTTAGAAGATTCCAAACCCTCCTGCCGTTGTTGCAGGAGGCTTAACTTTTGACCTTTATATTATTTCTGAGTAAGGCAGGGAAAATCCTACGACTTTTACAAAACAAAAAATAAAAGTATATTTCTGCACCTGTCAATAACACACAAACACTGCCTGCAATATTTTTTGCTCTCTCTAACTGCACTGTCTTCTTTACCACTATCGGCTCATCATACTAAGGAAGCTAAAAATACAGCACGTTATCTCTAGGTAGGCCTTATGCAACGTTTCTGTACTTTTTTTTCTGCTTGCATGTTCTGGTTGAACTTTGACACACAGTATCACTAGATCTGATACGGTAAAAAGGCTGAAATGGTTCATCTACATGCAGAATGTGTTACTTACAATAGCCTTCAGTTATGACTTGCTGCATTTCAGGGTGTTAAAATAAAAAAATAAAAAAAACTTTCAAAATATTTCCATCCTGAATGATCCTAAATGAGAGAGAGAGAGAGAGAGAGAGAGAGAGAGAGAGAGAGAGAGAGAGAGAGAGAGAGAGAGAGGAGAGAGAGAGAGAGAGAGAAGAGAGAGAGAGAGAGAGAGAGAGAAAGAGAGAGAAATGTAGGATATTTTCGATTTACTTGTTATTAATTCAATTGCACTCTGTTTATAATGGTCTTTAATCAAGTGTTTGAGAGCGAACCTTCTCATACAATCTAGAATACATCAGTAAAATCATAAGAAACACAACATAAGCGTCTCCCATGTTGATACACAAATTCTAGGGAGGCGCGTCCCCGTGTGTCTTCTCAATAAGGTGGTTACGTGCGAGCTGCGAGTACATACCATCAAAGAGACGCCGCCCTCTTGCTGGCTAAATAATATTGACTTTGCCCCCACAAAAGTACGACTGAAGGGCAAGTTACCCATACATTCGTTTAATTAAATGAGCCACTTATACCAGCTAACTCAGGGAGAGCAGTCCCTCACATACCCTTCTTGGCACCCCGGCCTGGAACAGAGGAGTTGCCTTTATCAGCCGGAAACTTGATGCATCCTTGTAGCTGGACTCCCGGGAAGCACAGATTTCTCTTTGGCTCGTCGGTCGAAAGATACGGAGTTCAATTCTAATTCATAAGAATTTTTCGGTGGAAAGAAAATAGCTCTGTCTCTATTAACTGTAGCTGGCGATATAAGATTTCCTTGTTGTGAATCCATAATTCTATCAATTTCAATTATTTTTACTGGCCTAAATTCTCTGCCACTTATTCGTCCATGGAAATACTAGTAAGATGGTTATTATTGAATAATAATTTTCCTCACATCTGAGTTGTTACGGCGAGGAGGACTGTTCACTGTCGCACTAGACATCGATCACTCCTGTTTAAAGATCGAGTAGAAAAATAGCAGCCGTCTGTTTTAGTTTGTCTGAACGCATCTCCATTCCTTTGTGAGGAAATTGGATTCCCAATCTGCCTGTCATCAAACTCCTAACAAGGGGCTTCATGGCGGAGTTGTTGAGAAGCTCTCCTCGTATATCAAGCTTATTCCTCACAGAAGCCAATCAACAGCTGGAACGCATTTCACTTTCATCTTAAACCATCCAATATATCTTCCCTTCTAAACCTATATCGGTGCTCTGCGAGCCACTTCTTCCGTCTCAGTTATGTTTTTATTGACAGATCATCAATTTATGACTAGATCTTATTTTCCCCCTACCTCCATCGTAACTTTTACTGAGGTAGCTCCTCTAGTCAGAAGCAGATACCATAGAGACAAAAAGGAGCAAAAATTATTATAAAGCTGACGGAAATGAGATAAATGACTGTGAGAAAGGTAAATACGGAAATGCAAACACGAAGCAGACAATATTAATGATCATCAGTGCCGAAGAAAGTCAATCAAATAATACTGTGCTGCAAGAAGAAGAATCCCTGATTATTTAATTGTAGGTTCATATAATTATATTGTTAGCATTACCATAAGCCAAGACGCTAAGTCACTCGGGTGTGTGCGAAAGTATTAGTTACATCTCTAAAAAAATTAGTGTATCTTAATGACGTGAGTATGAAGGGCGAATGAATAAATGAAGGAGTCATTTGTTGCAGTTATAGTTGGTAGATGAAGAGTTTCAGCCTGTTTACCTTGTCATATCTAGGACCGTATATGCCAAAATTTATTCAGGACATGTAACGTACTAAGTGGAAAAGAAGTACAGAAACGTTGCAGGAGTACTGTCCTGAAAACTAGCAAAACATACCGAGATATAACAGTAAGTTAGATAATTTTTCATGGACCGTAAGCCGCCTCTGTACTACCGAAGACTTGCCTTTTTGCACAAGAGGTGTTCTGGCCAAGGAAAACAAAACTGGAGTAAAAAGAAAGCAGCAACAACAACAACAACAACAACAACAACAACAACAAAAAGCCGTTTGATAAGAATAAATGGCAGGAAATTATTTTAAGAATTGGTAGGATGATGCGGATTTCTTTTAGCTGTGACCAGAAATCCTTGAAGTATCCGCCTAAAACAAAGACGGTAATGTTTAACTACAGTTCATTGTGCTCTCTGATTTAGAGAAACATGTACGTTGAGTCATTTCACGTCACTCAGAAAAAAATAAATAAATAAATAAATTAGGCACTTTTCTTCTATTTTCAAAACCTTGACAAGTTTCCTTCACATTATATAAAAATAAAAAAAAAAAGTGTATGACATCAAATTAAATTAGTAAGATTGATTCGGGAATATGAAATCAGTAACATAGTGCTTCAGAAATCCTCCAGCCACAAAAGTCACCAGTCTCAGCTCACATTTTTTTTTCCTCTCTCTCTCTCTCTCTCTCTCTCTCTCTCTCTCTCTCTCTCTCTCTCTCTCTCTCTCTCTCTCTCTCTCTCTCTCTCCTCACGTATGTATACAAAAGTTATCGCGTACAAGTGCAAGTCAGTTCCCGAGATCTTACTTTAATGCAAGGTAGTTCAGCAGATTTTGTCTACCCAGAAAGTAAGGGTAAGTAAGGATAAGGTAAGTAGTCAGCAGCCAAATTCAAGACAGAGAAATTAGGATTGGCTTTATTCCTTTAAGGCAGGGGTTCCCTACCTTTTCGTTCCTCTGTACCCCTTAAACATCTTGTATAGTTTCCCCTAAATAAATTACGGATAAAAAAAAAATAAATGAAATTGTCAGTGTCACTGTCAGTGGGATAGCCTGTTAGTCTAGGCATTATCATGAGGGATGTGTCTCAACCCTTGCATTTACACCTATTAGCATATTAATAATAGGAGTAGCACTAAACCTCACATGATCCCAATGTCACCAATTTAACACACCTGGCCTCCTAAAAAACACATCTTTGTTCATTCCTTGCTCTTACGTCACCTCCACCCATACAGCTCGTCAAACACCATAATTCACTTTTACATTTTCAAGTATTCGAAAGTACTCGTAAAATGGTCGAGAGTCCAAATAAAAAAAAAAGTAGGTACATAATATTGTGCACTTAGGTATGAGTACATGTACCAACTTGGGGTTCGAGCCTAATATTAATATGACATTTTTCTTTCTTCTTTTGATTAATCTCAGATATTTTTGTCTTTTTTTATTTATTTTTCTTGTATTTTTATTTATTTGTTTGTTTATTTATTTATTTATCTATTTATTTATTTATTTATCTGCAACAAAGCTACAGCAACAGTGGTGGTGACGAGTAACGTTATCACACCTTCACCAGCTGAGTGTCAGTAGGACCGAGTGACTCAGGCCGGTACCGCCCCCAAGTCTCGAGTCAGTACTATACACATCTCGTACCAGATCTTTTCAGGCCTAGTTCAGATTGCGGTCACAGGAAGTTCCATAATAATGAAAACCAAATGTTATTAACTCTACTCTTGATATAATTTAAATAAAAGTTTTGCTTACTAAAATGAGGAAATTAGAAAATAAAAAATTGTGCAGTCTGACTGCCGATTACAACACCATGTATTATTCAATAGTGGTTATTCTCTAAGACCCAATGTACCCCCTGAAAAAGTGCAAATGTATCCCCTGAAAATTGCAAATGTACCCCTGGTGGTACATGTAACCCAGGTTGGGAACCCCTGCTTTGAGGGATGCGGAAGCAGATGAAATGTCTTGCAGGCATATATATATATATATATATATATATATATATATATATATATATATATATATATATATATATATATATATATATATATATATATATATATATATATATATATATATATATATATATATATATATATATATATATATATATATATATATATATATATATATATATATATATATATATATACATATATATATATGGATAGATAGATAGTTAAATAGGTACAGACAGACAGACAGACAGACAGGGAAATAGAGACAGGTAGCTAGACAGACAGACTGACAGATAGATAAATAGATAGATATTTAGACAGACAGATAGATAGATAGAAGTAGATTGTAGATAGATGCATAGGACACATTAATCGACGGACTCATAGGTAGACAGATATCTAGAGGGGCTGATATAAGGATAGGGTGATAA
>NC_087167.1:14937500-14952500 GCF_035594125.1 Scylla paramamosain | reverse complement strand
AGACGTGGAAAAGTGCAGGGTGGTATCATCAGCATAAGAGTGGATAGGACAAGAAGTTTGGTTTAGAAGATCATTAATGAATAATAAGAAGAGAGTGGGTGACAGGACAGAACCCTGAGGAACACCACTGTTAATAGATTTAGGAGAAGAACAGTGACCGTCTACCACAGCAGCAATAGAACGGTCAGAAAGGAAACTTGAGATGAAGTTACAGAGAGAAGGATAGAAACCGTAGGAGGGTAGTTTGGAAATCAAAGCTTTGTGCCAGACTCTATCAAAGGCTTTTGATATGTCCAAGGCAACAGCAAAAGTTTCACCAAAGTCTCTAAAAGAGGATGACCAAGACTCAGTAAGGAAAGCCAGAAGATCACCAGTAGAGCGGCCTTGACGGAACCCATACTGGCGATCAGATAGAAGGTTGTGAAGTGATAGATGTTTAAGAATCTTCCTGTTGAGGATAGATTCAAAAACTTTAGATAAGCAGGAAATTAAAGCAATAGGACGGTAGTTTGAGGGATTAGAGCGGTCACCCTTTTTAGGAACAGGTTGAATGTAGGCAAACTTCCAGCAAGAAGGAAAGGTAGATGTTGACAGACAGAGCTGAAAGAGTTTGACTAGGCAAGGTGCAAGCACGGAGGCACAGTTTCGGAGAACAATAGGAGGGACCCCATCAGGTCCATAAGCCTTCTGAGGGTTTAGGCCAGCGAGGGCATGGAAAACATCATTACGAAGAATTTTAATACGAGGCATGAAGTAGTCAGAGGGTGGAGGAGAGGGAGGAACAAGCCCAGAATCGTCCAAGGTAGCGTTTTTAGCAAAGGTTTGAGCAAAGAGTTCAGCTTTAGAAATAGATGTGATAGCAGTGGTGCCATCTGGTTGACAGTAGAGGAGGGAAAGAAGAAGAAGCAAAGTTATTGGAGATATTTTTGGCTAGATGCCAGAAATCACGAGGGGAGTTAGATCTTGAAAGGTTTTGACATTTTCTGTTAATGAAGGAGTTTTTGGCTAGTTGGAGAACAGACTTGGCATGGTTCCGGACAGAAATATAAAGTGCATGAGATTCTGGTGAAGGAAGGCTTAAGTACCTTTTGTGGGCCACTTCTCTATCATCTATAGCACGAGAACAAGCTGTGTTAAAACCAAGGTTTAGAAGGTTTAGGACGAGAAAAAGAGTGAGGAATGTACGCCTCCATGCCAGACACTATCACCTCTGTTATGCGCTCAGCACACAAAGACGGGTCTCTGACACGGAAGCAGTAGTCATTCCAAGGAAAATCAGCAAAATACCGCCTCAGGTCCCCCCAACTAGCAGAGGCAAAACGCCAGAGGCACCTTCGCTTAGGGGGATCCTGAGGAGGGATTGGAGTGATAGGACAAGATAAAGATATGAGATTGTGATCGGAGGAGCCCAACGGAGAAGAAAGGGTGACAGCATAAGCAGAAGGATTAGAGGTCAGAAAAAGGTCAAGAATGTTGGGCGTATCTCCAAGACGGTCAGGAATACGAGTAGGGTGTTGCACCAATTGCTCTAGGTCATGGAGGATAGCAAAGTTGTAGGCTAGTTCACCAGGATGGTCAGTGAAGGGAGAGGAAAGCCAAAGCTGGTGGTGAACATTGAAGTCTCCAAGAATGGAGATCTCTGCAAAAGGGAAGAGGGTCAGAATGTGCTCCACTTTGGAAGTTAAGTAGTCAAAGAATTTCTTATAGTCAGAGGAGTTAGGAGAGAGGTATACAGCACAGATAAATTTAGTATGAGAATGACTCTGTAGTCGTAGCCAGATGGTGGAAAACTCGGAAGATTCAAGAGCGTGGGCACGAGAGCAGGTTAAGTCATTGCGCACATAAACGCAGCATCCAGCTTTGGATCGAAAATGAGGATAGAGAAAGTAGGAGGGAACAGAAAAGGGGCTACTGTCAGTTGCCTCAGACACCTGAGTTTCAGTGAGGAAAAGAAGATGAGGTTTAGAAGAGGAGAGGTGGTGTTCTACAGATTGAAAATTAGATCTTAGACCGCGAATGTTGCAGAAGTTGATGAAGAAAAAGTTGAGGGGGGTGTCAAGACACTTAGGGTCGTCGACGGAAAGGCAGTCCGACCTGGGGACATTTATGGTCCCCTCCCCAGATGGGGACTCCGAGGCTGGTGTAGGAGTCGCCATGATTTTAAAATTTTTTGAGTGAAGGGTGTGTGTGTTATTAGGTGCTTGTAGTTTTGTGTGGAGGAAGAGAGTTGTCTTTAGAGGGCAGGCTGTGACTACCCCCTTGTGTTGTGAGACACAAAGGGAAATGTTCAGTGAGGTCACAGCTGGGTTTAATGATAAGTTCACAGCACCCCCTGAACAGTGCTTTAGATATCACTGGGAGTAATTATCGTTTCGGCAGGTGTCTGGTAATATCCTCTCCAGTAATGCATAGAGTACAATCATCTACAAAACGTATAGTTGTAAGGCTTGTAAAAATATTACTGATATCATTAATATAGATAACAAAGAGGATAGGACCCAATACGCTTTCCTGTGGAGCCCCGAACCAAATGTTGTTTATGGTGGATACATGTTGAGATAGTTAGTAGACTGCAATAACAATAGTAATGATAATAATAATAATAATAATAATAATAATAATAATAATAATAATAATAGTAATAATAATAATAATAATAATGATAATAATAATAATAATAATAATAATAATAATAATAATAATAATGATAATAATAATAATAATAATAATAATAATAATAATAATAATAATAATAATAATAATAATGATAATAATAATAATAATAATAATAATAATAATAATAATAATAATAATAATAATAATAATAATAATATTTTTTATTATTACTATTATTATTATGCAACACTGAGTTGTCATAAATACAGGGTATATACATTTAGAAGAAAGTGAGAAAATAAATAAATGCGAATAACAGCAGTAATTGTTAATAACTAAAAAAAACAAAAAAAACAAAGCGCTCATAATACAGGTAGAAATATTGGCAATAGTATTGTGGTAATAATTCTGGTAATGAAGTAGTATTTGGAAGAGTATTAATAATAGTAATAATAATAATAATGATAATAATAATAATAATAATAATAATAATAATAATAATAATAATAATAATAATAATAATAATAATAATAATATTAATAATAATAAATAGTGATATTAATAGTACATAATAACAATAATAATAATTATTATAATTATTATTTTTATCATTATTATTATTATTATTATTATTTTCATTATCATTATTATTAATTATTATTATTATTATTATTATTATTATTATTATTATTATTATTATTATTATTATCATTAAAGATAAAATATTGGAATAATACATATAAACAAGTCAAGCAATTAAATAAGTAGGTAAACACAGAAAGCGCTGAAATGTGATATGTAAGAGAAATAATGGTAATATATCCATCTGAAAAAAAATAAATAAAATCCTATAAACACTAATATTTGTTAATATCAAAGTGTTATTTAATTTTTGGCAGAGTTTAGATAGAAATACTGATAATAGTAATAATAACAGTACCAATAAAGATAATAATAGTAACAATATTAGTAGTAATAATAGTAATGATATTAGGCATAGTAGTAGTGATAATAAAAAGATAACAAGTAGTAGTAATAGAAACAGTAGCAACAGTCGTAGTATTGGTACCAATGTTTGTATTAATAGCGTCAAAATTTGTTGCAATAACAATAGTGGTAATAGTCGTAGTATTGGTACTTGTTTGCAGTAATAGCGTCAATTATTGTAATAACAATGGATGGAATAGTCGTAGTATAGGTATTTAAGTGTGCATTAATAGCCTGAGAAGTTGCAGCAGTAAGCAGTTGTGATTGTACTTACAACAACAGGAGTTTATTGGGTAGTTGATATTTCCATGTCAGTATCTTTCATGGCCAGGTAATTTTTCAGGAAATTTAACATGGAATTTTCGATAACTACGATGTATTTCTTTGTGAAATTTCGTACTTTGACGATTATATTTCCGTCCTTAGCACATTCTTGAAATTTGTTTGTGTTGCTTTCTGCTTCCCAGAATTTGTTTTAAAAGTTTTAATCCTTTGGGGATTTAGACTTTCATTAACACATAAGTCAGGTTTAAGTTTGATGCAGGCACCTACAAGATCATATTTAAGGGATCTGTTGATAAGTCTTACAATTATTGGTCTATTTAGTTTCTGGTTGCGTGGTCCCAGCCTGTGTGCAATACTAAAGCCTTCTTCTTTGATGTTAACTTTAAGGTTTTCTTTTATAATACTGACCACAGTATTCACAGCATTTTCGGTCTGTACTTCAGGTGGCGCCACGGGACTATTTAGGATGATGGATTCTCTCCGTTCGTATTACTCGACACTGTCTATGTGTGTTTTGATACTGTTCATTTTCTTTTATAGATCGTTCACTTCACTAAGCAGGTTTTAACTTTTTACATTTTTTTTTTCTTGCTTTATTATATCTAGTTCTTTAAATTGTTTTGATATAGTGGACGCTATCATTTTCACCAGGGTCTTGGATTCCTCAGATAGACTGGCAAACATAGATCCCCAATCACTGTCCTCGTGATGAAGGTCAAAAGCAGGAGCACCTGGTGTAGTCCCTCATCGACCAGCCTGTTTTGTGCCTTGTGCCCGTCTGCTGCTTGACATCTTGAAGACTGAATCCAAGGAATTGTTCACCTGGTGCAGCAGGTCTGACAATCACTAGCACAGCAGTTTAACGATAGTAGAGCCGAGGTCAGGGACGTCTGCTCCGAGTAATGTCCAAGAATAGAATGAGCAAGGACTAGGGAAAGAGTTTGTGGGCATTTTCTTCGACATTTTTGTTTAATCAGGCCTTCAGATTTTTCCTGGTGTGTGTGTGTGTGTGTGTGTGTGTGTGTGTGTGTGTGTGTGTGTGTGTGTGTGTGTGTGTAATTCACCCACGGTCTTGATAATGCGTTGTACTCGTGACCACCAGTTTTTACCCTCGAGTTTGTGCTTGTCGAATTGCAGGCGAAGACATTCTCCATTTTGTTACAAAGTGGTATGTGTATTAGCTGGAAGGGGGAGACGGTGTGTGTGGGTGGTAATAAGTAACCAAAAACTAAAATGTGGGTAGGGAAGGTTCCTGCAGGAACTTTTAGAAGTGAGGAGTTCTTTTGATGAATAATTTAATTTTCAGGAAGAGAAGAAAACAAATTTTAGAAGTTTTAAGCAAAACAATATCGTCATAACTTTCTCCATTCCGTAGCCACTTTTCGCCAGGATAAATTATATATGTCCATTTATTTACCTCTCCTTGACCACTCCCACATAAAGAGCACGTTGCATGGCACTCTCTGTCCCATTAAGAATACAAAGCAGATCGTGACGTCTTGAACAGTTAGACAAACGCTCAACATCTTGCATAGTTAAAAAGGTAACATTCTCTCTCTCTCTCTCTCTCTCTCTCTCTCTCTCTCTCTCTCTCTCTCTCTCTCTCTCTCTCTCTCTCTCTCTCTCTCTCACACATCACATCAAACACCAAAATCACATCACATACTTTATTCCCTCAAGTGCACAAACACACGTGAATTTACTCTGGTGTGAATTTTACAAATTCAAGTCAGCGGAAGAGACATTAAGTTGCGTCCAGGAATAGGAAAGCCTTTGGGCGACGTGGTAACTTGCTTATAAGTGTTTGTGTATGAGGTCGTCCACGCGTCAGCCCCAGTGGTGAAAAGGCTCTCTCGTCCTTGGTGGCATAGTTGTCCGTCACGTTGATGGTGAAGCGAGGCGCGGGGCATGGCAGCTGACGATGATATGCAGAAGAGGAGGAAATGTGGGGAATGTGAGATGCGAGGAAAGCAAGCAAAGTCAAGCCTCCAGCGACAAGTACGGGGAACACGGAAATAATGGACAGTAACAGCAACAAATGTAGCCATACCAGGAGTGACACCAAAACCATCACCGCTCCTGCTTCTTTTACTACTGCTGCTGCTACTATTAATACTTATACTGCTACTGCTGCTGCTGCTGCTGCTGCTGCTGCTTCTGTTGCTGCTGCTACAACTTCTACGTGCTATTATTGCTGCTACTACTACTTCTACTAACTACTACTACTACTACTACTACTACTACTGTTCCTACTATACAACTGCAGCTAAAACACCATCACTACTATTTAAATTACTGCAATACACGAAAGTTTAGGTTACAAGAACAACACCATTAACAACACCATTACCACCACTACCAACAATAACAACAACAACAACAACAACAACAACAACAATATCACCTACACCATCACCACCACCACCACTAACAACAACAAAAAGCATCTCCAACGCCACCACACTCTTGGTTCAGGAGGCGCTTTCCACCGCCAATATCGAATCGTGTTACAGTCCTGATCCGCTTGTGTTTCCGGGGGTTTGCGTCATTGAGATTCTCTTGTCCCGGCATTCTTGTATTTGCTTTCTTTGTGCGTGTTTTTATGCAACTATCCTCCTGATTTCTCTTTTGGGTCTCGCATCACTAATTTTTTTTCTTCTTTTCTTTTCCCCGTGCTCTTACTGCAGTCTCGTATTGCTGGAGTTTTCTTGCCGTTCGTTTGTTCATGTTTGCCTCGTGTCATGCTCTCATGTTTCTCTCTCTCTCTCTCTCTCTCTCTCTCTCTCTCTCTCTCTCTCTCTCTCTCTCTCTCTCTCTCTCTCTCTTACTTGTATTTTTTTTTTCGTTGATTCTTGCACGTAGCCACCACTCGCGCACTACTACCACGCAAGCCCTACAATCATCACACAGCACCATTAACAACCCTGGTAATATTCCAGTGCCACCACCCGCAAGCTTCACAACCATTACACAGCATCATTACAACTGCCACTATTCCAATATCAATACAGCGTCACCACAATCATTATTAGCATCACAGCCACACACTCACCTGCAAACAACCATTTGCATCACTATTACTACCTCGCCGCTATTCATGTATCAATACGGTGTCTCCACAGATATCGTCAGCACCACAGCCACACACTCACCTGAACAAACCATCAGCATCACCATCCACTCAATGACTTTGTTTTTTCTTCCTTGCAAAACGCCAAAGATGGGAGGCTTGATCCTTTCCAGCTCAGTTCTCTCCTGACAATTCCTTCGGTTTAATGATGTTGAATATTTACATTGACTAAGAGGAGTTTTATGCCTGATTTTATATTTACGTTTATTTAGTGTTAGCTTGTTGAAATAATGATCAAAACAAAACAAAAATAATAATATTTGAAATTTGAAGAATATCAGAGAGTAAGCTGTAATAATGATCAAAACGAAGGATTATGTTCTAGGATTTAAGATCTGAAGAATATAAGGGCATAGCCAGCCTCTATTACCAGGACTGGCGATACCACACGTGCTTCTTTGCTATATAGAGGTAAGCGATATTTTTCTATTTTTCGGGTTAGGAATCCCAATATTTCTCTCCGACCAAACGTTGGAATTGGACCACAGCTGCGCTCACCCATTGCCAGGATTTCTCCGCAGCGCCCCTGCTTCTGTCCTCCTATAACCTAACCTTGACTACCATTCCTACCCTGCTTCCCTGCCCCTGCTGCTTCTTTGCTTGCCTGTCTCTACATTCATCCATCATATCCTGCTCCTCCTCCTCCTCCTCCTCCTCCTCCTCCTCCGCCTCCTTTACTTCCCTCTCAACCATTCTGCGCTATTCCTCACAATCCTTGCATTCGTTTCATACTCTCACTCTACACCACCGCCTTCCATGTTTCCATTCTAAAGCTGCTCCAGTCACTTTCACTTGACGGTCGACCCCTCACGGGTGCAGGGTGGAAACAGTAAGAGCGTGTCGCAGCTGGAGACAGAAAATGGACGAAGAACAAAGCTAGCTGGCAAGTTAAGTGCATGGAGACTAAAGGTTACATGTTTACTGTTAACTCTGAATGTTTTTTTTTTTTTTTTGAAGAGTGACGTTAGTGTTTTGTCCATGATTTTCTTTCTCTTCCTTTTCTCCGGTGTAATGTTGCGTTCATCTTTTTTTTTTATTTATTTTATCTATTTTTAGTTTTTTACGCGAGAGCAAAGGTACAATCAATACTCGCAGTGGCCACAATACACACCCTACGACCCAGCCACTCAGGGATCATTTTACATTCACGGCATGAGGATTCACCTCTCCCACGCCCCTAAGGACCCAAGCCGAGTTTGCTGAAATAGACGCAACAGACAGGTGTCGGCGCCATAACGTATTCCACCCTGCACTTTTGGCTAGAGTATCCACGCGAGTCGTTTGCTGCTACGTGTTCAAGATAAAGTGTGTGTGTGTGTGTGTGTGTGTGTGTGTGTGTGTGTGTGTGTGTGTGTGTGTGTGTGTGTGTGTGTGTGTGTGTGTGTGTGTGTGTGTGTGTGTGTGTGTGTGTGTGTGTGTGTGTGTGTGTGTGTGTGCCCTCAGCAGCAGCCTTCCCTTCCCCAGTAAAGGGAAACACCAGCCGTCCGTCACTTCCCACCGAGCCTCGCATATATACATCAGCTGGGTGTTGAGTTGCTGGCTTCCTCCTCCTCCTCCTTCTCCACCAGCTTCCACACAGCTCCTGTCTCTCTCTCTCCTTTTAATCCTCCTCCTCCTGGTCTTCCTTCCTTCCTTCCTTCCTCTCTCTCTCTCTCTCTCTCTCTCTCTCTCTCTCTCTCTCTCTCTCTCTCTCTCTCTCTCTCTCTCTCTCTCTCTCTCTCTCTCTCTCTCTCTTTCCATTTCCACTCTTTCTTAGTTCCTCTTCCATTCATCGCTTTCGTTTTCTCTCTCCTTCATTTCCTGTGGCCCCAGCTCCTCCCTCGTCTTTTTCCATCCCTTTCCCTTTATTCCTTCCCTCCTTTGTGTTTCTCCACCTATTCGTTTTTCTTCCACACCACAGCCGTCACTACCACCACTGCATTTCCTCCTACTCCTCCTCCTCCTCTTCCCCAACTTTCTCCTCCTGCTTCTGTTCGCGATCCTCTAATTTCCATTCTTCTCCAGCTCTCTCTCTCTCTCTCTCTCTCTCTCTCTCTCTCTCTCTCTCTCTCTCTCTCTCTCTCTCTCTCTCTCTCTCTCTGTGTGTGTGTGTGTGTGTGTGTGTGTGTGTGTGTGTGTGTGTGTGTGTGTGTGTGTGTGTGTGTGTGTGTGTGTGTGTGTGTTCTTTTTTTACTTTTTTTTCGCCTTCTCCTTCTTCATTTCCTTTCTTCTCCTGCAGGAAAGCCCTGCCGTTACCTCGAAGGCCAGGAATAAGTGTGAGCGCTGTTGCTCCTCTGCCGCCTCTCATTCTGCTTCGTCCTCTTTCCAAATCGCCATATTTACGTTTTCTCTCTTGCTCTCTCCTTTCATTTCTGATCCTGATTTTCCACCTTTTCCTATTCCCCGATCTCATTATAAGTGTTATTGGTGTTGTTGTCATCCTGTTCTACGTCATGCTTGTTGTGTGCTCCTCCTCATCATTGTTATCAGTGTTGTTATTGATTATCACTTCCAGATCATTAGTATTGTTATGTTTTTTTCTTCAATACTTCTTCTTCTTCCTCTTGTTCTTCTTCTTTTTCTTCCTTTTCTTCTTCTTCTCCATTCTCTTATGTTGAGTTCTCTATTCTTATTTCATCCTTTCTAAGCTAATTTTTATTTCTGTTTTCTCGTTTTTTCGTTCTTTCCTTATTTCTTTTTTTCCTCTTCTCTTTTTGGTTTCTTTCCTTCCACTTCCTTGTGCTTTTTTTATTTTTACTTCATCCTCTTTCAGTTTTTTTTCTTTTACTTTTCTTTTCTTCTCCTTTTCTTTTCATATTCCTCTCTACTTCCTTGTGCTTCTTTTTTTATTCTTACTCCATCGTTTTATAGCTTTCTTTTGTTTTATCTTCTTTCTTCTTCTTTTTTCTTCCTTCCTTCCTTCCTTCTTTTATTTTCTCCATCTATTCTCCTCTTCCTTCCCCATTTCCTTTTCGTCATCGTTGTCGTCCTCCTCCTCCTCCTCCTCCTCCTCCTCCTCCTTCTTCTTCTCCTCCTCATCTTCCTCCCCTCTGCGCCGCACCCTAACGCATGTAGTGAGGACCTGTAGAATAGTGCAGCATACGAAGCAAGTAATCTCGTTATAAGCTAAGAGGCGATCTGTTACCTGCTATTCATGTGTTCCTGTTTTGCTCTCCCTCCTCCCTCTTTCTTTTCATCCTACACCTCATCACCATAATGTTCCTTCACTTCTTCCCTTCCTCTTTCTCATCCTGTCCTTTTCTTCTGTTTTTCTTCCTTCTCCTCCTCCTCCTGTCACTATTAGTAATTCTACTGCTACTACTACTGCTACTACTACTACTACTACTACTACTGCTACTCTACCACTACTAATACTACTGCTGCTGTTGCTGCTGCTGCTAGCTACTATTTAACTGCATCATTATTTTGTTCCTCACTCTTCCTCTTTCTCCTGTTCCTTTAATCTTCCTTTTCTCCCTGTCCTCTCGCTCTTTGCACCTCCTTCTTTTACGTAATAATATTCCTCCTCCTTTTACTCCACCTCCACCACCACCACCACCACCATCACCACCACCACCACCACCACCTCCTCCTCCTCCTCCTCCTCCTCCTCCTCCTCCATGTGCAAGTGACACACACCACCACCCACATTATTTGTTTGCTTTTGTGTTGCTGAAGAGAAGTTTCCCTCTTCTTTTCACTGTCTTTTTTTTCTACTTTTTTTTTTCAGGTTGCTCCTCTTGGTCATTTCGTCGTATTATTTTTCCGTTTCCAGCGGAGTTATGCACCATGGCGGTCTGCATTTTCCTGGTTTTCTCCATCCCCTTAGAGGTATGTTGTGTTTCCCTTGCTCTTCCTCGTTTCATCTGCATGCACTGGGTGGGCTCTTGCGTTGCGTGGAGTTTTGTTGCACATTGCATTCTTACGAGGTCCCTTACGTTTGTAACCCCTTCGCTTTGCTCCCTCTGCTCCTCCCCAAGAGCCTTATCGATCAGTTCAATCTCTGTCATCAGGCAAAGAAAAACTACCAGCTCCTTCTGCTCTTCCTTTCCTTCTTCCTTCTCTCTCTCTCTCTCTCTCTCTCTCTCTCTCTCTCTCTCTCTCTCTCTCTCTCTCTCTCTCTCTCTCTCTCTCTCTCTCTCTACACACAGAAGTAACACAACCACTCCTCTTCATCCTCCTCTCTCTCTACAGCAACAGCATAACCATTCCTAGCAAGCCCCAATGCCTCCCTACTGTTTTTGCTCCCGTCACGGTCACTCAGGCTGCCAATACGAGTTACGGCTGCAGCCGCCTTAGTCTCTGTTGCTGCTGGCTGTGATGCTGACATTACTGTTTTTGCTGTTGCTGCGGATGCGATTGTATATGCTGTTGTTTCTGTCACTGTTGCTACTATCAGGAATACCAAATATGCCACTCTTCCTGCTCCTTTCGCCGCTACTGTCACTGCGACCTGTCACTTCTACTGTTGCCAGAGCTACTGCAGACACGGCTCCCGACGTTACACTTTTACACACTTTTATACACTCTTCTTTCATCCTTGTTGATTTCCTTTTCTATTCACCTGCTCACCCTACGCAGCTTCCCTCGCCTCCCTCGGGCCTCTCCCACGAACTCCATCTGTGTCCTTCAGGAAAGGGCAGCAGCCGATCCGTACAGTCGCTTTTGCTGATTAGAATTATAAGCCATGCCATTAACATATTGATTTTTTTTTCTTTTTTGTATATTGTGTTACGCTTATATTCTGCACCTGAATCTACTGTTGATATATTATAAAATCTGAGTTCTCTGGTATATGTTGCGTCCTAATCTTACCATTTTGGATTGTTTCTATTCATGATTTCTTCACTGTATGTGGTGTATTGCGGTTATTATTATTACTACTTTAATTAGACGAACTAAGAGTGTGAATAATATGTGTGTGTGTGTGTGTGTGTGTGTGTGTGTGTGTGTGTGTGTGTGTGTGTGTGTGTGTGTGTGTGTGTGTGTGTGTGTGTGTGTGTGTGTGTGTGTGTGTGTGTGTGTGTGTGTGTGTGTGTGTGTGTGTGTGTGTGTGTGTGTGTGTGTGTGTGTGTGTGTGTGTGTGTGTGTGTGTGTGTGTGTGTGTGTGTGTGTGTGTGTGTGTGTGTGTGTGTGTGTGTGTGTGTGTGTGTGTGTGTGTGTGTGTGTGTGTGTGTGTGTGTGTGTGTGTGTGTGTGTGTGTGTGTGTGTGTGTGTGTGTGTGTGTGTGTGTGTGTGTGTGTGTGTGTGTGTGTGTGTGTGTGTGTGTGTGTGTGTGTGTGTGTGTGTGTGTGTGTGTGTGTGTGTGTGTGTGTGTGTGTGTGTGTGTGTGTGTGTGTGTGTGTGTGTGTGTGTGTGTGTGTGTGTGTGTGTGTGTGTGTGTGTGTGTGTGTGTGTGTGTGTGTGTGTGTGTGTGTGTGTGTGTGTGTGTGTGTGTGTGTGTGTGTGTGTGTGTGTGTGTGTGTGTGTGTGTGTGTGTGTGTGTGTGTGTGTGTGTGTGTGTGTGTGTGTGTGTGTGTGTGTGTGTGTGTGTGTGTGTGTGTGTGTGTGTGTGTGTGTGTGTGTGTGTGTGTGTGTGTGTGTGTGTGTGTGTGTGTGTGTGTGTGTGTGTGTGTGTGTGTGTGTGTGTGTGTGTGTGTGTGTGTGTGTGTGTGTGTGTGTGTGTGTGTGTGTGTGTGTGTGTGTGTGTGTGTGTGTGTGTGTGTGTGTGTGTGTGTGTGTGTGTGTGTGTGTGTGTGTGTGTGTGTGTGTGTGTGTGTGTGTGTGTGTGTGTGTGTGTGTGTGTGTGTGTGTGTGTGTGTGTGTGTGTGTGTGTGTGTGTGTGTGTGTGTGTGTGTGTGTGTGTGTGTGTGTGTGTGTGTGTGTGTGTGTGTGTGTGTGTGTGTGTGTGTGTGTGTGTGTGTGTGTGCGTGCAGTGCTTTGTCTGGGCCACCTGAGTGGGATTGCCAGCCTGATACATAGATAAACAGAAGTTTTCCCAATTCATAACAGCTAACGTGACATCTCTTTTCGCGTCCTACTTTTCAGTAATTTGAGCAGCTGTTTAGTCCTCTCAAACTTAACATTCAAATACCAAGCGTTACCATGGAAGCTGTAAAACAGTTCTTTCTTATTTTACGTAGCTTGTTTTGCAAATAATTATCTTTTGTAGGAATTAAATGGAAGCAAGAGAGCGTGATATCTTGAGATTTGGTGTCTTCTGTGGGAACCCAACCAGCAGGCGTGGGGTGCGTGCCGCCACACGGACCATGGCAGGGAGCGTGTCCGTGGTGCAAATGATTTATGTCCCAGCTTCCCTTGCGAGGCGATCGAGTGAGGCAGCGTCTTGTGTACCTTACTGAACGTGAGACCTTTACCCACATGTTAAGTAGCAGTCTTGCACAACAGTTTAGACTGTCTCTTGTAAATCTTTCAGGTGATATAAAATCTATTGATATGTGAGTTAAATTGGAGAACACTCAGTCCAGGGCCTGTGTTCAGGCTCGAAGATTATTCGCCTGATTGGTAATATTTCTTTACAGTACGAATACATTCCAGTCATTAAACAAATACCAATTACACCTCACAAATATGATGTCTTTATGTTATTTTATTATTATTATTATTTTATTTATTTATTTATTTTTTCGTGTTTGTATATGCAAGCGATTCATGGTATTATAACTTAGCATGTATATTTGTGTGCTCTATAGATGACTGAAAATAGTTTCGTTATCATTAAGATTTGGAGTATCGAAATTTCACAATAGTAATCACCAGTTATTGATATTTAGTCTCCGTGGTCAGACACTCCAAAATATGAGACTTTTAGTGGAACTTCCGTTATAATAAAACATATTTCATATTATAAACTGTTGCCTGAATGTGAAAGCCTTGAATGTGTTGTTATCATGTTTAGAAAAAAATATAAAACAGGCGTAAAGCACGAAAGAAAATGACCAAGAACCTTAAAAAATCAGAAATCTCGTCAGGCAGCGAGCACCTGAGCCCATTACCAAAGTTAAGCAAGTAGGAAATGTTTAGGAAACACGTTTAATGTTTTCTTAAACGTTCAAAGGCGTTTTGTGGTCAAACTTTCTAAACTGGAGTTCGTTAATGACTATTTTTGTAGGAGACAAAGGAGGAGATTTTTTTTTTTTTTTTGAAGCATGATTATAGTATGTATCTCATTACTTGTTTCAGATTTAGACGTACTGAATTCACTCTATAGGTAATACATATGAAAATATTTTCACATTTTCTAATACTATGGGTATCAATCATTAGCTGTTAGCTGTGTATGTTTATTCGTCTTTCTATTACTTGTTTAACTGCACTTATAAAATCAAATAAAACTTTTTAAATAAAACTTATATATATATATATATATATATATATATATATATATATATATATATATATATATATATATATATATATATATATATATATATATATATATATATATATATATATATATATATATATATATATATATATATATATATATATATATATATATATATATATATATATATATATATATATATATATATATATATATATATATATATATATATATATATATATATATATATATATATATATATATATATATATATATATATATATATATATATATATATATATATATATATATATATATATATATATATATATACAACAATCAGGACAGTATTTCTAATCCTGTCAGTTAAACAATTTCTGAATTTTCAAAACTCTGATTTTCAAGTAAAATTAAACTGAATACTTGTAGCTTAAAAATTCACTGAGGCACAACAGTCCTTGATCTATTATAAGAAAAAAATATACTTCCTTTCAGGAAAGAAAATGGAAACACATCGTGATGCATCATAAAGAAAAAACTGAGTAAAATGTCGTTGGATGAAACGCTTTTTTGCGAACAAGATAACAAAAAGCATCAGTAGCAACCTGAGGCCTTTCGCAAAACAATACTACAGTAAGTAATAATTGAAAGTAAAAATGTCGGCTAAGGCAACATC
>NC_087167.1:14900000-14927500 GCF_035594125.1 Scylla paramamosain | reverse complement strand
CTCTCTCTCTCTCTCTCTCTCTTCACTTTTACACTTGCACAGCATGATCTTACACTTAACACACAACACACTAAGACAACGTCTCATACATAGATTCTCATAGTAATGAAAATGATTCTCTTACAGATATGACAAATATTATTCTTTAATCGCATGCTATCTCGAGGCAACAAATACCCATCAACATGCAGATTCCATCACTTTGTTCCGCCAGTTAGAGACCCTTTCCTCTGGGCAAACACACTGAAGAATTGATAGCAGTAATATTCGCTGCGATACAATGTGAGAGAAAAGATATCTGTTCTTATTAGTAATGGATGAGGATGATAGGTGGAAATAAAATGGTATGTTTCGTAAAGGGACTACCACATGTAGGCCTGACGGTTTCTTGCAGCTTCTCTTATTTTCTTATGTTCTTATGTTCATATATGGATAGATGGGAACTTACGATCATCTATGAGAAACTGACACCACAGCATTCTAGCGTCACTCTAAAATAAAAAGTTTCACACGGGCACCGGTAACATTTATAAGAAATTACTTTGACTAACATGACTGGTGATTCTGTGGCTGGAATCGGACGATTAGAAATATGTATATGAATTACACTCCCACTCATCACCAGCTGCTGTTTCCTGAGCCATTTTACTGTTGCAAATTTTCCCGTCGTCCATCCATCTTGTTCTCTCTCTGCCTAGCTCTATTTTTCTTTCCTGAGTTGTTGTTCTGTCAGGAGTAACTGCCAAGGCTTGTCAGTCCTACGCATAACATAACATGTGCAAATACATTTCTTCGCAATAGTGAGCAGAATAACGTGTACCTAAGCGAGTGCAGTAATACATGATGTTTTTTAATCTCAATTTTGTCTGCGCATTTCGTAACCAATATTATTTTCTCTTTTTCTCTAGAATTTGCTGCTTTAACACTCTGACACTTCCGATCAATAAGCTAAGATTGCTGGGATACTATTCAAAATGCACATCAAATACATTTCATACGTATTGTTTTTTTTTTATCACGGCAATTTCTTTATGAATAGTAATCAGAATTATAGCTAACTATATATCATTTCATACGTAACCTTTGTGGACTAAGGATAAGCAAATAATTGTTGTAAATAAACACATATTCATATCTCTCAGCCCCTTTCACTCATGAATTTCTTAATTTTGTCGTTTTCATGCATGACGCAGGGCAGTGTTTCTTATCATGGGGTGCTAGCATACTTAGGGAAGCTGAAATAAATTTTAGGGATGTTGGGAATTACTGCATATATAGCGATATAATGTGTGTTTCTCTCAAGTAATACATAAATATCAAAGGTTTATTTTCTAGACAAGCGTAGTTTTTTTACTTGATAAACTTAAGCCTCATTTTCAACTGTGTTAATGCAGTTTATCACGGAGATGGAAAGCACCATATTTGTACGAACATTTCGCATTTCTTGTACGTATTTTTTAGAGTGTGCTGGACTACTCACCCTAATTACTTAGGATGCTGACCTAGAGTGTATTATAGTTTTCACATTCAGTTTCAGACCTCAGAAAGAAATCTATGCAGAATTTACGATTCAATTCCGTTCATTCCCTAATCTACTTAACTGTCAACGGTGCATTAAACATGACCTAATCGCTGGTTATTTTTATAAATGCATTTTTCTTTCCATTTTTTTTATAGATTCTTTTGTTCAAACGACACTCTATTAAGGCAAATGGTGTGACAAACCCTGACCACATTCTTAGCATTAATCCTTTCAAGTGCTTACACATTGTATAGCTTTATGTCTCCTTTATCGTCAGTACATTTTCAAAAACTTTCACAAACAAACTGAAATACAAATACAGAACTGTCAGGGTAAATTAGGCTCTGTTGTTATCTATGACAGCTTTGAATAATACTGCAGTATATTCAGACATTGTTGTTATCCACGACACGTGTGAATAATATTGTAGTGTAATCTAATATTTCAGCTGGGTGATCTATGATATTTAGCAGCATGTGGTGTGATGTTGAATGACTACTGTGAAATACTGTACAGTTTGCTTTCAGTGGCTACGGGTCGCCTCTTCTTCGTTTGTATTGCTAACTGGGGAATGTTACTGTGGCGTGCTAAAAATGGGAGAAATACACGTCGGAAGACCACATACAAGTTATTTATCTATTTATAATTCAAATCAGTTAGGTTAGTTAGCTATTCAGTTAGCTGTTTAAATAGAGAGTTAGATAATTACATAGTCAGTTACATGATTTGTCAGTGAAATTGTTATTTATTTAGTTATATTTTTTACGTGACGTCTACAAAAGAAAAAAATACAGAAGGATAAAAAAAAAAAAGATCAGGTGCATTTCTTTCTCCACGCCTCTGTGGATGACCACTTCTGACTGACGATGACAAATGCGAATTTACACTGTCACCCGCAAATTGTCCCCGACTATGGCAGAGTTCACTTGAATCCTGCACTCGTAGTGAAAAGATATAATTGGTTGAAAGGCACTATACAATATAATTTCGGACATGCTTTTTTTTTTTTTTTTTTTTTTTTTTTTTTTTTTTTTTTTTAAGAACAGGCACATTCAATGTCTTTTTTTCTACAGTTTTCTTGGTCAGAGCTCTTCTTACATAAAATAAACAGAGTAAAAAAAAACATAAATAAATAAAATAAAAAAAAATGAGTACCGAACAACATATCCACAAGAAAATCATAACTGAGACTTTTTTTCATCAATGAGACTGAAAAGCATCCAATTTTTAATGACATGTTTTAATGGGAGCAGTGGCAAAAAATTCAAAGAAAACGTGAGAAGTGTTTGTGATCTGACTGACATGATATTCTACTAGGAGGGAAAAGTGACAAAGGTGAGCATTCATAAGAATAACGAGACTATCATTGGTGAGTAACTACGAAATGCAGTCTTTATTTCGTCGACACCATATTAGAACTGCATGACCAAGCATGTGGCTGTCACGAAAAAAAAGTGTGTTTGTGTGTGTGTGTGTGTGTGTGTGTGTGTGTGTGTGTGTGTGTGTGTGTGTGTGTGTGTGTGTGTGTGTGTGTGTGTGTGTGTGTGTGTGTGTGTGTGTGTGTGTGTGTGTGTGTGTGTGCCTTGTGATATCTCTTGCCATCTTTAAGTCATTCAATACTACAAAAAAAAAAACCTTATAAATTTCATATAATTAATTATTAAGTCATAATGGAAATTTAAAGGTGAAAGACAAGGAGATAAGCGCGAGGCCAGGCGTGCCAGGTATGCCTACAAATTCTTCATAATAAGAATAAATAAGACATGATTGTATTGGATGAGCAGCTACGCGATTTATGATGCCTTGATAACGAAAAAATATCATCCGCAAGTTGATACTATACACTAACAACATTTAGAATGTAACACATAATACCGTGGTACTGAAAGGGTTAAGCATCGCAACATTTAATGGGAGCTCGGGATTCTAAGCTCTAGTGTGTGGATTATTATTATTTTTCTGTATAAATATAACAAAATATAGTGTTATTTTCGCCCATTTTTGCTGAGTCTATGTTTTGTTTTTGTTTTGTTTTTTTAATCAGCTGAAATAAAAAAAAAAAAAAGGAGCATGAAGGTTTTTTTTTTTTTTCACAAGACAAATAAGTTCTCAGTTCAAACAAAACAAACAAACAGTTCTCAGTGTTTTGGCTACAAACCCCACACTCTTGAATTGCCCACACTCTCGAGTCTTCCGATTTTTCTACCACCTGGCTACAACTAGAGACTCACTGTCAAAATAAATTTATCTGCGCTGTATACTTCTAATCTAACTCCTCTGACTATAAGAATTTCTTTAACAACTTAACTTCCAAAGTGGAGCCCATTCTGATTCTCTTCCCTTTTGCGGAAATCTCTATTCTTGGAGACTTCAGTGACTGTCTTGAACCTCTTTTTCATCGCCGCAATGTTTCATCTCTAGCTATCTTCTACCGCTATTTTCATGCTAACTGCTCTTCTGATCTTGCTAATTGCATTCTTCCCCTCCTCCCGCGGCCTCGCTACACAACACTTTCTTCTTTCTCTCACCCATGTTCTGTCCACCTTTCTAATGCAAGAGTTAACCAGTATTCTCAATTCTTTATCCCTTTCTCTGGTAAACTCTGGAACTCCCTGCCTGCTTCTGTATTTCCACCTTCCTATGACTTGAACTCCTTCAAGAGGGAGGTTTCAAGACACTTATCCTTCAGTTTTTTGACCGCTTCGGACCCTGTTCGGGGACAGGCATCTCTGTTTTTTTTTTTTTTTTTTTTTCATTGGATTTTGTTGCCCTTGGCCAGTGTCCCTCTAACGTGAAAAAAAAAAAAAACTGTGAAACCAACACGATGCCACTAGATGTTCTAAAAGTCAGAATTTCTTGTAGAGCAGCCGAAGTACTTTATTTACACTTAAGCAGTCAGTCAATGTTAATCCCTCCATACAAGCAAAATACTTGGAAGCAGTTTTCATTCATGTTAAAAAAAAAATAATAATAATAATAGTAATAAGTAACTTCACATGAAAAAAAAAAAAAAAAAAAACGTTTCTATTGAGGACCTCTGCTTACTTTATTCTTGGTCAAATATGCAAGAGATTATGGAGTAGATAATGGGTACGAGACCAGAGAGGTAGCTGGACATAAAGCTACGACTGCAGTAAAAGATGACATAGATTAATAATAATATTCGTGCCATGATGGGATCTTTAAAATAGAATAGCTTACCATTAAATTTGTTTTCTATGAGTGGAGGCCTTAAAGGAAGAAAATGGTACATTTTATGGGTAACAGCGTTTAATTCCGTCTAATGATCCGAGAACTATGATCCTCTTCCTCTCCATAACTCACACCACCACAGCGTCCGCGTGAGTCAAGTGTGGGTGAAATACGCGAAGGAGTTGATACAATGATAATTTAGAGATAGAGAATACTACGAAAGTAAACACGAGGCGTGAAGACAAAACTATAATGCCACACGTCACCAGGGTAATCTTAAGTAGAACGGAGAAGTGGATAAATTTTGTTATGTAACGGATATAAATTAAAAAGAAAGGAAGGAGGAGGGAGAAGAGATTGGTTAGAAAATCGGTTCAAGCCATAGTAAAATTGGAGAGAGAGAGAGAGAGAGAGAGAGAGAGAGAGAGAGAGAGAGAGAGAGAGAGAGAGAGAGAGAGAGAGAGAGAGAGAGAGAGAGAGAGAGAGAGAGAGAGAGAGAGAGAGAGAGACTTGGGGAACTGAGGGTGGCGAGCTTCTTTTCCTTCCTTTCTATCTATGATATATTACTACAGTTTGCTATAATAAAAGAATAACCAAAATAGTTTTCATTTTTGCAGTGGCAAAGTTTACCTAGAATTCGTTTTCTTTTTATTCTTGGGCCACCACAGAGGGCGCTATGAAAGGTAAACTATTATAAATGTTTATATGACTAGTGTAACTATATCTTTCACTCAGATCTACTACAAATAGATAGATAGATAGTTAATCTTACCAACAGCGGCTCATGGATCAGCTAAATTATGCATATATGGTGATGAATACTCACTGTATAACACGTGTGTGGTGATTTTGTTTCGGGGTATTGCATGGTTACGTTACAGTGACGTGATTCGTGTTGCACCGCATCACAAATTCCAAGTCCATGCCGATGAGCCTCGCTTGGAGGGATACAGTGTAATGCCTGTATTAATATGTTAGTATGTGGATACAGTGCCTGCATCACGTCACCACAGCAACTAATCCCGTGGCAGGTATTTTATCCACCATTGTATTATTGACTGACATTTCTGTTGCACTGGATGCAAATTAATTGTCATATCAATATGTAATAAAATAAGACTAATTATGTAACCCATTTGTATTGTACGTAGTGCCACAAATTCAAATGGCCTGTGTCGTTTGGAATTAGTCCTCGCAAGAGTATGAAAGGCAGCAGGGGAGCTGCCACGTTAGTTATACCTTCATCATGACGTCAGACAAGTGCACGGATTGTGATTTTCTTGCGCTACAGTGGGAAACCCAGGGATCTGTACATCTCAATTTTGTGAGTACTTTCAAATAATTCTTGTTAGTGTGGTGTGTTGGTATTAGGTTAGTGTCTACATAGTGGGGGTCCAGGGAGTGTGCTAGTTTAGGTTAGGTAATGTTAGGTTAGGTTAGGTTAGGTTAGATAATGTTATGTTAGGTTAAGTTAGGTAATATTAGGTTGGATAGTGTTAGATTAGGTTAGGTTAGGTTAGAGTCCTTAAGAGGGGACAAAACCTTCCCGGCTAGTTTAGGTTAGATAATGTAAGGTTAGGTTAGAGTCTTTAAGGTGGGGGTCTACGGGGGCGCCGGGGAAGAAGACCCCCCTGGCTAGTTTAGGTTAGGTAATGTTAGGTTAGGTGAGAGTTCTTAAGGGGACGAACAGGGGGGAGACGAAGCTCTCCCGGCTAGTTAAGGTTAGGTTAAATGTAGGGGAGGGGCGATATTCCCTGTTTGTTGACTATTTTTTTAGGTTTTCTCCCAAAAGTTTTTTTTATTAGACTTTTAGGAGTTCTCAGATTTGGCTTATTTTAGCGTTCCCCACCCTAAAACCCTGCTTTCTCACCAGGTCCCCAAGCTTGCTACTCCTGGAGAAGGGAAGGAATAGAATATAGAGAGAACCACTATTAGTAAGATTTGCCATGGATAGGTAGGTAATGTCGATAACGTATCACATTATTTAGTTAGTGATATTCTAACAATGAACATTAAATTTCTTGCGCAATGTCTTATTATTATCTACTTATTTACTGATTTGATCACAGCACATTTTTAGATTCAGCAACAACCACGCTAAAAAGCTAAAAATCCTGTATTAGAAAAAAATATATATATATGGGCGTCTTTTGTCCGGCTACCGTCATAATAAGTCATTGACTTTGCTGAATGAAAGACGGACGAGATAGGCTTATAAGAATATAAGACCACTGTAGGTGCAGTCATTGTAACGCATGAAACAGCGATGTACTACTGCAACAATGGACACACTTGTATGGATTTGAGGCAGAAGTTAATGGTGACGCATATGATGGATTTGTCATTTTGTAAGCTGATGATGTGTGACTGACAGATGGGCTATGTTGAAATTAAGAGAAGAAAATGATCTCCAGTGATATATCTGATTACTTTAAAGTAACCAATTATTATAGAATTCTGTTCTATTTTGGCCGGCTTAAATAAAAAAAAGACTGTTATACGGGATTTTTTTCTTTCCTCTACATAATATATATACTGTGCTATATATATATATATATATATATATATATATATATATATATATATATATATATATATATATATATATATATATATATATATATATATATATATATATATATATATATATATATATATATATATATATATATATATATATTCATCATTCATATGTTTCATTCCACGTGCAGACGTGCAGCGTGTTTCTTCATTCATATATTTCATACCACGTGTGCTCACGTGGTCAGCCAGTCTGATCTATTTTTAACCTTTTCTCCTTTCTCCCTCCCTCTCAAGGGAATATCATACCTTCCCTATATTCCTGCTAGTCCTTAGGGAAAACACCTGCAGCCTTCCTTGTCTACCTCGCTGATCATTGGCCAAAGTAACGCCCTCTACCATTGACTCCACTGCATTTCTAAGTATCTCACTGCTCATTTCTTCATCTCAGAGGTTCTATCCTGATCCGTTTCTCTCACATAAATAGAGCCGTACGCGTAGCTAAAGATCACTTCATCATCAGTTGATGTTCAGTTCATCATCAATTCACGGTCAGTTTCCAATCAGTCTTCAGAGAGTCTTCAGAGAAAGTCAGACTAGATCAGTTCACGATCAGCCCACGATCAGCTCACAGAGAGAGAGAGCACATCAATATCATCACGTTTGTAATCAATTGTGTCTCAGTATCACCGCACCAAGCCCCCTCATCTGATGCAGTAGTGGCAATCATCTTATCAGAGGCGGCAAGTATCTCATCATTCAATACAGTGGGGGAAGAACTCATCATCTAAAACAGTGGAGTGGTTGTATCAACATTTATTAGTGGAGTGGTTGTCTTAAGATTTATTATTATATATATGTATATTCATCATTTCATATATCCATTCCACACGCGATGTGTGGAATTGAGAGACGCTGCTCAGTCATCATCACGAGTTCATATCATTTCAGAGAGAGAGAGAGAGAGAGAGAGAGAGAGAGAGAGAGAGAGAGAGAGAGAGAGAGAGAGAGAGAGAGAGAGAGAGAGAGAGAGAGAGAGAGAGAGAGAGAGAGAGAGAGAGAGAGAGAGAGAGAGAGAGAGAGAGAGAGAGAACGATCATTCATTACATATATAATCATCTGTATCTCGTCTCGTATGAAGTGTATACATTCTCTCTATTATTAAATCAAGAAGAATTCTCATCATCAGTGTCTTTTACTCGCACACATCAGCTATATCAACTTACTACCCACGACCTCCTCGCTACCAACAATACTAAACTCTCTACCGGTCCTCGCTACCAACACACCAAGCTCCTCATCTGATCCAGCTGTGGCAAGTCCCATCATCAACTGGGGTAAGTATCTTACCTAAACAGGGAACAGTAATGGAAAGGTAACATCAAACTCAGAACAAAGTGGTGGACTTCAAATTTAGAATATGGTGACAAGTATCTATCTAAGACAGTGGTGGCTAAGATCATCGAAACATATATATATATATAGAGAGAGAGAGAGAGAGAGAGAGAGAGAGAGAGAGAGAGAGAGAGAGAGAGAGAGAGAGAGAGAGAGAGAGAGAGAGAGAGAGAGAGAGAGAGAGAGAGAGAGAGAGAGAGAGAGAGAGAGAGAGAGAGAGAGAGAGAGAGAGAGAGAGAGAGAGAGAGAGAGAGAGAGAGAGAGAGAGAGAGAGAGAGAGAGAGAGAGAGACTGCACAGAATATGTTGGGTTTTTCCCTGCCTCAGAATTGTATAACTCAAGACTCCATCTCGAACTTATTCTCCGCTCTTATTACACCGTCTCTCTCCCTCCAGAATTCTCGGCGTGAAGCTTTAGGAAAGCCCCATGCAGAGATGGTCTGTGGGGGCCAAACATCTTAGAACTACAGAACAATAATTCACTACGCAAGGCTGTAACAAAGTGAAATAACACTTGCAACACCTGACATGCCACGTCACCACCTTCCCGCTGGGAGATGAGCTGCACCTCCTCCAATCCACCGAGCACATTGTCTCTCGGGACGAAAACACGAGGATGGAGTGTTCCTTCAGTGATAATGCTCGAAATAATAACATGTTGTTATATACATTTTAATGGTGAAACAATAAAGCTTCAAGAACCACCGACAATATTCACGTAATTTGCGATCATTTGTTTACGAATCTCTTACTTCAACAACAACAGCAGCAGCAGCAGCAGCAGAAGTACTTTGCATCAAATTGGCCATGTACACTAGTCAGATTCAAAACTTCAAAAGCATTGAATAAATCAGCAATGTTTCTTTTGGTGAAACCCGTGAAACTGGAACTTATTTCTACACAGACAGATTCAAAATGTTGTTCCATCATTCAACAGTTAGGTAACATACCTAAATTAAATATACTCGTATTAGCTACATACAAACACACTCCCCCATAGGATAGGAATTCCTGTTCTTATTCATTACATACAAGTTATATCAAGGCATATCATCCAAAGAAACTAAATCATTATCTAACATTGTTTCTGAAAGTCCCATAACATTAAACTTTACGCTGCACTCTCCCAAAAACTGGTCAATAAACATCTGTAGATTGCTCGGAAGACTTCTAATATCCATGCTTAAAATTATAAACGCATTATTACTGTGTTGTGTTTTCAATTCATTATGATAGGTGTATTGAGAAGGCTTATGATGTTAGATTATGACATGCTAGAGGGTCACTACTAATATCCAACCAGTCATCCTGTTGTAAATATTAAGGAATCGAAACCATTTTATCAAGAATTTCCGTTGGAAGGATAACTTATCACGTCTGTGTCACTGTTACTGATAACTGCAAAAAAATGGTAAGTCACTACGTGCTGCCAATTCAAAAAGAGAGAAAAATCTTTACTTTTTTTTTGTCTTACTTATCAATGTAGTCAGGTAAGTGGTGATAATAACGAGTAACTACATATAATCCTACCACAGTGAGACCGGACACAGGAGAAAGAAAACTCACAAAAAAAAGAAATAAATAATAATAATGGACAATAGGTCTCATTAAAGCATTCCTGTCTCTGTAGTGAAATCACATAGACTGACGATAAGCTAGCATACTTCACATCACGGTTTAGACATTCATCAAAAGTTATTATGAGTATTGGAAAAAAGACCACAAAGGTTTGTATTAAAGTTAAGGAATTTAGCCAAAGTGAGCAAATTACTTAACGTGAGGTGATATAAGATTCATATACTCGTCCACTACCAAGTGACGCACTACCATTTTCTGAAATAACCGAACTCCTACACAGGCAACCAGAGTAACAAAAAACGGTTTTCCAGAACCAAGTGTCGGGAAATATAGATCACCTTCTGTTTCTGGGTTTGATAAAACAAAGGAGACCCTCCAATCATCGCTGGTGTTGTATGCAAGATGAAGCAAGATAACTGTGAATTTTCCATCACAAGAAAATTAAGAACAGACCAGTTCGAATATTTGATATTTTCGGGAATGAAACAATTGAAGCGGCACGTGAGGAACTTTGTTGAAGGGAGAATGTGAAACAAGGAAGTGTTTGTGAAAGACGAGGATGTAAGGGATGCCGCTCTCGAGCAAAATGTTTGATCAAAAGACTCTCCTGCCTCAAAGAAACAATACACTGAAGCAGTTTACAATTTATATCACTTCTAAGAATTACGACGATGTATTACCGCTTGCTGTTCGGCTTTTCATTTTATTTTCAAATAATTTTTTTCTAAATATCGTGTGTTTGTGTGTGTGTGTGTGTGTGTGTGTGTGTGTGTGTGTGTGTATATATATATATATATATATATATATATATATATATATATATATATATATATATATATATATATATATATATATATATATATATAAACATGTTAACCACATTAGCATATACTTTGTCCCACTATTACCTATATATGAATGATTGCTTATATCGTGTAACTTTTTCTTTCGTCAGTAAATGTCATTTTCTAATTACTTTTTATCTAGGAATCAAAGAAACTCACAATTATTCCCTTTAAACTTTTATTTTTTTTCTGATCCGGACAGCGAAGTTTTGAAACTAAAATGCTATCATATATCCAGACCTTATGTCATCCATTATGCCAGTGCCACACTGCTCTGAGCTCCCCGTACCCACTCCTCCAAAGAGAAAGCAGCAGTTTTTAGAAAGGAAAAAAAGAGTTCAGAATAAGATGAAGTCATCGATCCAGATTTCAGAGGCGCAACTGAGGAGAGAAATCCCTACTATCCCAACCAAAATGACGTCAACGACCTGATTAGAGATCTTGGTCTCACAAAGTCCAATGCCGAGCTTTTGACGTCAAGACTCAAGCAGTGGAACTTATTAGATGAAAGTGTGAAAATATGAGGTCAGAGAAAGCACCACCAGCACTTTTCAAGCTTTCTTACTCGTCAAGATGAGCTGTATTTTTGCCACAATGTGACCAGTCTGTTTGAGGCAATTGGAATCACCTGTAAGTCCAACGAGTGACGCCTCTTCATCGACAGCCCGTGCAGGAGCCTCAAAGCAGTGCTGTTTCATAACAGGAACATGTATCCATCTCTTGCCCTCGCTCATTCTGTCCAGCTCAAAGAGGAATACAATAGTGTCAAGATCTTGCTAGATACCACGAAATAAAAAGAGTACGGTTGGGAGGTTATCGGAGACTTCAAAATGATGGCCTTCTTGATGGGTCTCCAAGGCGGCTTTACCAAGTTTCCTTGTTATCTTTGCCTTTGGGACAGCAGGGACACCGTGGCATACTACCAGAAGAGGGTCTGGCCACAGCGGACCGAGTTTAATGTCGGGAAGAACAACGTCAAATGGAAGCCCATAAAGGTACTGTTTCCTCCAATGCACTTATAATTGGGCCTTACGAAATAATTCGTCAGAGCTCTAGATAAGGGGCCTGTAGGTTTCAAGTATCTCCAAGATTTTTTTCCGTAAGCTGTCTACGGCATAACTGGATGCCGGTGTCTTCGTCGGTCCACCAATAAAGGTCATGGAGTGCAATGAGTTCCCCAAGAAGCTCACTAGGACGGAGAAAGCAGCGTGGAACAGCTTTGTCGCAGGGGTTCTTGGCTTCTTGGGGAATCACAAAGCCAAAAACTATGTGGAGCTTGTTGGGACCTAGATAAGAAACTACGGCAAGATGGGTTGCAGGATGTCCCTCAAATCCATATCCTTGACGCTCATCTTGATAAAATTTAAGGACATTAGGGCGTACTCCGAAGAGAAGGGCGAGCGCTTCCACCAGGATATACTGGATTTTGAACGCCGTTACTAAGGGTCGTATATCAAAAACATAATGGGAGACTATATTTGGGGGCTGATTCGTGAAAGTAATTTACAGTATAAGCATAAAACTGCTTATTTTTAATGTTTTATTGTCTCACTTGTGTAATCCTAGAATAAATAAAAGCTACTTTTGTATCATATACCGTTTTGTTTCTACTTTGTGCAAAGGAGAGTTCAAATTCGCCACTTTCTCCTAATAAGAATAGGTAAATGTCATATATATCATCATCCTGGTCACAAAAGCAAAGTTAGAAATAAGTATCTTTTTTTTTTATGTTTTCTAGGAATAAGCAAATATAAAATACCAGTTGTTACCCAAGGATAAAAGTCATGTAACACAGTTTTATAAGCTAACACAATCTAACCATTCACAAACAGTAAAAAAAAAAAAAGAAAAAGAAAAAGAAAATTGCGACAGCAAAAATAAACGCAAAAATGTAATAGGAAGAAGATGAGAGACAAACACAAGACCAACTCACGCGTCGCGTCGCCCGGTGTTGTACTCACAACTCTAGATGTCACAGGCTAGCACGGCGGAGCCTGGACGGAGAGGTTGCGCTGGAACAGCAGAATATAAGAATATTTAAAAATAAAAAAAAAAGAAAAAGAAAATACGTGGAATATAAACGGCCAATTGGCCAACATAATGAAGTTCCTGAGCGCTCAAATCTTACCATCTTCCATCATCATCCATATTACATTTTTTTCTGATCTTCTCATGAAAATATTTAATGTTTGTGCTCTTCTCAGGCTCTTGCTGATTTCTCCAATTCATTTGGTACCATATACATAAACCAGTTGTTTCCTATCTAGTTTATTAAATCTGATTTTTTTTTTTTTTTTTTTTTTTTAGTTTTTAACTATTTTGTATACCTAACTTGCTTTGTGAGTTAAACAAACTCATTTATATTTCCACTGTTGAATCGTTGAACACTTTCAAATATTTCTTCCATATCAACACGCATCCTACGATTTTCCAGGGTATGCAGCTTAATATGTTTTAACCTTTCCAGACAACGTCACTTTTTTTAGTTCCTGGATCATATTGGTCATTCTTCTTTGCATAGACTCTAGCTTATTTATTTAAGTTCTTTGATAAGGATTTCTACTGTTTAAACTAAGTGCAGTCTAATCACAGTTGAGTATACGTAGACCATAGATTACATGTAGTGCTCTATCACTTACGCTCCTATTAGTCAAACCAAACACTGTGTTGACTATATTATAAAGACTAATACACTGCTTTTTAGATCGGACATCAGGAGATGCTACCTTTCATATTTTTTTTTCTTTAAGTTAGCTGTTATGGTACATAAGTTATTTTTTTTATAATTATCATGACTATCACTATTGTAATCATTATTATAATAATTCGTTATTGTCCGTCTTTTCTTTGCGTCTCTTCTTGTTGTGCCCGGCGTCCCATGCTTGGTCGCTAGTCTTATGTGAGTCAACTTGGCGTCCAGTGCGTTCTGTGCTCTTCCGTCCGCTACCCACGTACTTTGTATGTTTAGGCATTAAACATGATGCTGAGTGCTGTGTTTGACTGACAGTTGTGCTACCACCACACAATCTATCAATGTTTATGCCCTTAAAGAGCAGCAAAGGAGTGCTGTACTTACCCGCATTGAACTCGTTTTGCCGTTTTCTTACCCACTCATTTGTTCCTGTCTGAGGCGGTCAATGTCATTGCACAAGCTGGCGCGGATGAATTCGCAGCTGTTTAGTCTTAGTAGGAGAGGCTGACAGTTCGGGGGTTCGATTGACGAATAAAGGGCAGCAGAGCTCGCGCTGAGTAATGTTTGATTCTTATATATATATATATATATATATATATATATATATATATATATATATATATATATATATATATATATATATATATATATATATATATATATATATATATATATATATATATTAAGAGTATACGAGTATATGGGCAGGAGATTCTCTTTTAAAGAGGTTTAGTTGAAAGTGATAGCAAGTTCTGCATTTTGTATTTTCTTAAGAACTTTATTCCTTAAAAGTGTCCGATTCTCTTTCGTGTGTTGTATGGTGACATTTTTATAGTGTGTTATCTCCATACCGCGATTTCTTCAGTGGCTGCGGTGAGATGTTTTACTCTCTATGGTTGGGGAGAAATTGAGTAGCGGTCGAAGTGACTGGTATTTAGGGCCGCCCATTGTCTTCCGTGCGTGGTGTCATGGCTTGTGTTTGGTTGTTCTGCAGCGCCGCTGTTCTCATGTTGGGCAGAATTTTAAGTGTTCTAATTGCATGCTGAGGCTCGGCTCATCTACTTTGATGTACAGAGCCTCTAGGATGGCAAGACGTTTGTCGTCCGGGCGCCTGATGTGAGATGATAGCTGAGGCGTCTGGACAGCTTCATTGTAGCCATGCCGACATAGGTGGAGGGGAGGGGTTCACAGTTACCTTGTTTACAGGTGAACCTGTAGACGATATGTTGTGGTTTCGTCTCGCTGTTTCTGAGGAACAGATGGTTTGTTTCCTTGTTTTTATAGTATATGACCAGGTTCAGAAGTTTCCTAGATCAGCTCGTGTGATGTTCTTCTTCAATATTTGATTCAAGACTCTTTCTTCTTTGTAGACATTGGTGTAGTGCGATCTGTAGAATATGTCGATGGCTTCTTCCCCGTAGTTTCTTCTCTTCCCTTTGTTTGATTGCCTGTGTCTTTTTGTTGAACCCGTTATATAGTAATACTTGTGTTTAATAGAGAAAGGGATGAATGATGGAGAATACTGGTCAGCTCTTGCGTTAGAGAGGTGTACAGAATACGGGTAAGAGAAAGAAGAAAGTCTTGTGCAGCGAGGCCGCAGGAGGAGGGGAGGCATGCAGTTAGCAAGATCAAAGAACAGTTAGCATGAAAATAATGGTAGAAGATAGCAAGAGATGCAACATTGCAGCGATTAGAAAGAGGCTGAAGACAGTCAGTTAGAGGAGAGGAGTTGATGAGACGAAAAGCTTTTGATTCCACCCTGTCTAGAAGAGCGGTATGAGTAGAACCCTCCAAACATGTGAAACATACTCCATACATCGACGGATAAAGCCCCTGTACAAAGTTAGCAGCAGGAAGGTTAACAAAAACTGGCGGAGACGTCTCAGAACGGTTTTTCAGTTTTAGCTAGAGCTTTTTAGTTTTTAGCTAGAGATGAGAAGGTGAAGTTTCCAGTTTAGATTATAAGTAAAGGACAGACCGATGATGTTCAGTGTAGAAGAGGGGGGACGATTGAGAATCAATGAAGAAGAGGGGATAGTCGTCCGGAAGATAGTGTCTAGTTAATAGATTGAGAAATTGAGTTTTTGAGACATTGATCAATACTAAGATCTGTGGTTTCCCTGCGTGAACTGTTCACTTCCTGAAGGGTTGGACGTCTGCGAAAAAAAAAACGTGGAAAAGTGCACGGTGGTATCATCAGCGTAGCACAAGACAAAAGTTTGGTTTTGAAGATCATTGATGAATTATAGGAAGAGAGTGGGTGACAGGACAGAACTCTGAGGAAC
This sequence comes from Scylla paramamosain, assembly GCF_035594125.1. Lineage (NCBI taxonomy): Eukaryota > Metazoa > Arthropoda > Malacostraca > Decapoda > Portunidae > Scylla > Scylla paramamosain. Next base: position 14,911,472 of record NC_087167.1, on the reverse strand, counting down.
ACCACTGTTAATAGATTTAGAAGAACAGTGACCGTCTACCACAGCAACAATAGAACGGTCAGAAAGGAAACTTGAGATGAAGTTGGATATGCCAGATATGCCAGATATGCCAGGACACTCGGCCCTTCTTGAGGAATCGGTTTCAAAAGATATTTCTTCACATTACCGAAGCATGACAACACATGCAGGGTCTTGCCTATATTTACAGGGTCGCACTGCCATGAATACTTGAAAATCTAATTAGACAAAAGCCCTCTAATACTCGTATATCTGGATCTCCTTGCCTATCTCCGCCTCTATCGATACGTGTCTGTACTCTGACTTAACTGGACACCGACTAGTCGTGAGAACGTAACTCGGTAGCTTGTCTCAGGCAGTGACTTATTCATGGGAGTGGGGGGATGGCGAGTGGGAGGAAGCGAGCAGAGCCTCGCCTCGCTCCCTACACAACTCAAACTTCACATCAAAAGAATATTATATTTCAAAAAATATTATGGCCCAGCTACAGGGGCTGGATGGGATCTGATTACTTTATATGCAAGGAAGATTCTTCTATATAATATATCGGACTCAACATGAGAGGGCGAAGAGAAGTAGGCGAAAACTTTGGGGGAACAAGGGTGGGTGATTACTATACAAATTTTATTTTAATAAAACAGAGTAGGGGCGCGCACAACTATCGTTCTTCAGGCACCCTCTGTCTTTTCTCGCTCTTTTTCTCTCCCTTTGCTCCCCCTCTATATTATTTTTTTCTTCTGTTTCTGTCTACTTCTCCACGCTATCACTATATCTCGCTGCACATAATTATATATATATATATATATATATATATATATATATATATATATATATATATATATATATATATATATATATATATATATAGATAGATAGATAGATAGATAGATAGATAGATAGATAGATAGATAGATAGATAGATAGATAGATAGATAGATAGATAGATAGATAGATAGATAGATAGATAGATAGATAGATAGATAGATAGATAGATAGATAGATAGATAGATAGATAGATAGATAGATAGATAGATAGATAGATAGATAGATAGATAGATATTAACAAATGGAAAGTACTTAGCCTAAGTAGAAGAAACCCACACAAGTACACAATAAAGAACGAAGCTCTGATAAGTTTAGAAAACGAAAAAGATTTGGGAGTTATAGTTGGCTCTGGTCTCCGTCTAAGGAAACAATATATAAAGCAAATCGAGTATTAGGATTCATTTTTAGGAGTGTTACAAGCGGAAGTCTCGAACCAACATTAAATTTATATTCGGCGCTGGTCAAACCTCATCTAGACTATGCTATGCATTTGTGTTCCCCATTAAGTCTATTAAAATCAGTACAAAAGAGAATAACTAAAAGGACACAGGGGATGAGTGGTATTCCTTACGAAACGAGACTGGAACTTTTAATTTTTTCATTCCTTAAGGCCTGTCTACACCAGGAAACATTGTTTGGAAACAATGTTGGCAAACAGTTTGAAAACTGTTTCAAAACGATTGCAAACAGTTTGGAAACTGTTTGCAAAACAATGTTTCCTGTCTAGACCTCAATTGTCGTCCTGCCTGCGATGAGTGTAGAGGTTGCTGCAGCAGCCTCTGTATTTTACCTGACACTTTTGATTAATTCATGGAAGGGCAAGGAAAAGGAAAAGAGATGGATGAGGAAATTTTTAGAAGAAGGAACCTTTTATGGTGACTTGCTTCTGGCGGATTGAGAGTAGATGGAGCAGGTTTCACCAGTTTTTTTTTTTTTTTCGGATGTCCACGAATGACTTTGAAATACTTTTATGGAAGTTGGCTCCCACAGGTTAATATTTCAGATTTTACAATAACTAATTTCTTAAATCCTTACAAAAGATAAAAATTTCAAGTCCCCAGAAATTACTGACAATCTGGCAACACTACTGATTCATCGTCACCTCCGCACACGCACACACACACACACACACACACACACACACACTATGTTCCCCATTCTGGATGAGAAACAAATACACGTGAAAGATTGTTTCAAAACAGTTTGCAAACGATGTTTCCAAACTGTTAGCAAACATTGTTTCCAAACAATGTTTCCTGGTGTGGACAGCTTTTAGATAGGCGTAGGTTAAGGGGAGACCTGATAGAAGTATATATGAGATATAACAAGGATGATGTAAGCAAAATTCTCAAGATCAGGACAGAACAAGAAATAATGTGTTCAAGACTGAAAAACATAGGTTCAACAGAAAGATAGGAAGGAATTGGTTCTCAAAGTGTGGTAGATGAATGAAATGGACTCAGTAATCATGTTGTTAGTGTTGAGTCATTAGGGAGCTTTAAAAAAAGATTAACCAAAATTTGATGGGGATGACAGGTGGAAAGAGGTACGTAGGTATGTTTCATACTGGGATTGGTACGTGTAGGCCTGATTGTTTCTTGCAGCTCCCTTTATTTTCTTATGTCATTATATATATATATATATATATATATATATATATATATATATATATATATATATATATATATATATATATATATATATATATATATATATATATATATATATATATATATATATATATATATATATTATTATTATTATTATTATTATTATTATTATTATTATTATTATTATTATCATTATATACCTAAGAGCTGCTGTGAGTTACGGATGGCGATACAACCAAAATATCGAGCATCATGCCAGAAATCGCCGTGTCCTTATAAAGATGGACAGGAATATCACTGAAAATTGTGCGACGAAATCTGGCTCTGGCGATTGGGAACATCCAGCAGGAGAAACTTTTTTCGTCATGTGTGTGTGTGTGTGTGTGTGTGTGTGTGTGTGTGTGTGTGTGTGTGTGTGTGTGTGTGTGTGTGTGTGTGTGTGTGTGTGTGTGTGTGTGTGTGTGTGTGTGTGTGTGTGTGTGTGTGTGTGTGTGTGTGTGTGTGTGTGTGTGTGTGTGTGTGTGTGTGAGAAAGAAAGAAAAGAAAGAACAAATATATACACGTACCCACGACATGTTTCAATGTTTTAAGTGTTCTTAATACCGATCGTACACGCAGCATAAGTATTATACATGTGGGATATAACATGCAAAATTTAATGACAAATCAACAACCAGAATCAAGGTTGGAAGAAGTACTCACCCACCATTGGTAATTCTGCACGTGTGTACAGAAGCTGTTGTCTCGCTTCAAGGTTACCGGCACTGAAAAACAAAAAGCGTTTCTATTCATACATTTATATTATTTGATTGCCGGTGTGTATGGTCATATGGTCATAAGATCGTGAAACATATGTTTCAAGCCTTCCGTACAAGATACAGGAAAGACACAAAACCTTATATATGATGATCAGACGCCGTTCCCTCACATAGACATCAAACACTCACTAGCTCGCTATGCAACACCCCCGTGCGAAGAGAAGCCACCACCAGAACGCAACATTTACTAAACATTTCAGTGTTAATGCTCCTATCAATAAGTTGAGAATATGGCACCGGCCAGCGAGTACGTACAGTATATTAAGGTTACACAAGAACTACATTACGGAGAAAATAATATGAAACCTGCTGGTCCACGAACTATTACAGTAGTTCCAATTTTCTGAACATAATAACGTGTCTTTCAAAAATACTATATAGTTTTATAATGCGTGATGACTGTTGCAAAACTAAAATAATACAACGTTCGATGCCACTCATATTTTTTTTTTTCACTCACGCATGCACTCGTGTACGCGCGAACAGCCAGCCACACACACACACACACACACACACACACACACACACACACACACACACACACACACACACACACACACACACACACACACACACACACACACACACACAGAAGGTCACTAAACATACCGTCCCCAATTCGCGGTTTCTTACACCCGTCCATCTGGTCCCTGTTCATGCCTGTCCATCACACTCGCCGCAATAACTGTCGGGGCTGAAATGACAACAACGTGGAGTGTGTTTTCATTTCCAGCAAAACTACTACAGCATCAGGTATGGCGCTCGTGCTGGTGGACTCAATTAATTTTTAACACGAGAATGGCAAGGAGGCGAGTATCTACCATTGAAATTTACTGACTCCACTTAAATTATAATGATAGATGGAAATAAGCAGGTATGTTGGCTGCAGCTTTAGTTATTTTCTTATATTCTTGTGATCTTAAATTGTTCTTAACTCTTTCACTGTTTGTTTGTTTTTTCATATAATCAACAACACATTTTCTTTTTTTTTTCTTTTTTTGAGTGTGTAAGTGTATGTCAGTGTAAACAATTTTCACAGTGCACCGAATGGTAAAAAAGAACGACCATAGCAGTAAAAGTGTTAATGCATGACACGGTACACGGTGGGCACGTCGCGGCAGGTGAGGCGAGGAGGGAAGTGCGTGCTTTTGGTAATCAAACGGGCCAAAAATGGAGATGAGTTTTTTTCCCCGAGTGACGACATATAATCACATTAGGTGCGGGTGGCTGGCTTCCGCGGCACCCAGTGTGAAAGAGCAATTTGTAGGGAAATTATTATGCTGATGATGGTAACAAGATGTGACGTGTGTGTGTGTGTGTGTGTGTGTGTGTGTGTGTGTGTGTGTGTGTGTGTGTGTGTGTGTGTGTGTGTGTGTGTGTGTGTGTGTGTGTGTGTGTGTGTGTGTGTGTGTGTGTGTGTGTGTGTGTGTGTGTGTGTGTGTGTGTGTGTGTGTGTGTGTGTGTGTGTGCGTGTGTGTGTGTGTGTGACAGGGAGAGGGACCACGTCGAAGTGATGGACCGTGAAGGCAAAGCAGGAAGTTAAAGATGATCACGAAATTTTTATTTTTTTTATTTTTTATTTAGGTTTCAGTATTTCTCGATTTATTTATTCATTTATTTATACATTATTTGTTTGATTATTTTATCTTACTTAATTATTGCTTTATTATTATTATTATTATTATATTTGCAATGCCTTCCACATTTTCTTCCTTCTCTCATTTCCTTACCCAAGCTTTTCGCCCATGCTTCTCTTCTTTTCCCTCTTTCTCTTCTTCTTCTTCTTCTTCTTCCTCTTCCTCCTCCTCCTCCTCTTCCTCCTCCTCCTCCTCCTCCTCTTCCACCTCCTCCCTCTCGAAATGCTTTACTCTTCTTTCCCCCTCTTTCATTCCCTCACATCCTCTTGTTTATGTCCTTTCTTTCCTTCCTCTTCCTAATCTGAAATAGTATTCTTTCATTTATACACATGCATGATTATGTATGCACGTAAAAAAAATACCAATCGGATGTATAGAATGAGAAAAAATAGAGCGAAAAAAACTCGAGTCATTAATATTCAATTCAGGTATAATGACTTTTTTGTCGTTTGCTTACTGTTAGCGAGTACAAATTGAGGACAAACCTCACGCACACACACACACACACACACACACACACACACACACACACACACACACACACACACACACACACACACACACACACATTACGATCGTCCAAATAATAGAATATCGCTCAGCATCGGGGCCATAAAAGAGAAATCCCACACATATGCCGGAATCTTTGCCCATTAAAACTTGATAATGAAGTCCTGGATGGAGTTTGCTTTTTTCCCCCAGTCTTTACAGGTCTCGGCTTCAATTAAGTGAAAATGGATTTATTAACAAAAATACGGAGAGCGGAAAATGCTCACAAACTTTTCGCGACAGTCAACATGAAGACGTGAATTTGGCCGCTACTTTTGTGGTTTCGCGCTCCATGCTGCTGCTGCTGAGTAGTAGTGAGTATGTGCTGAGTGCTGCTATGTAATGGATGCTTCTGAAACTTTCCCGAGTGAATGGGATATGCTGAGTGCTGCCTGGAATGTGTTGGATGCTGGAGATGTACTGAATCATAAGAAATTTTTAGTGCTGAGTGAGCTGTGAATGTACTGAGTGCTTCTTGGTATGTAATGAGTATTTGATATATAATGTGTGCTTGAGATGTGCTAAGCCTTGCTACTTACATGCTTATGTTTTCTTTTTCTTTCTTTTCTGGGTGCTGCTAATGATTTTTAGATGCCGAGAATATTATTTGAAGTATGTATGAGTGCGAATAAATGTGCTGGATGCTCGTCATGTGAGGAATGCTAGTGGTGAGCAGAGTGTAAAAATTCCAGTGGCAAAGAAACCACTGTGTACTGAGGAAGTGCCGTGCTGGTGTGGCATGAGCCTTTTAAACCCACACTGCAAAAACCACCGCCACACTCCCATCTCGTCCTCAACACCATTACTGCGCCATGGCCTCTTCTTTATGACCCTCGGGGAGGCATCATCACGGCACAAAACACGGCACTATACCACACCACACCACAACTATACCACACCACACCACAACTTAGCAATATAATATCACTCCACAAAACAGTAATACCACACCAGACCACAATAATACCACACCACACCACACCACAACAATACAATATCACACCACAACACAGCTATACCACACCACACCACACCACAACACAACACAACAATGCCACACCGCACCATACCAGCACAACAATACCACACCATATATTAAGACTTCAGACAATATCTCACACCATACCAACCCACAGAAACCCACAGAAACCTATACTACACCACACCACAACACAGCACAATACACCACAACAACACATAGTAAGACCCTAGACAACATTTCACATAAAAACTACACAACATTGCATAAGGCTTACAAAATCCGCCATACTCTCCCCATACTCTGAAAAAGACTGACTTCTCGTCTACTTTTTTTCAGTGGAAACGCCTCGTCTTTTGTCACCAATTAAGATATCATATAGTAACCTTCAATCAGTCATGATAATATATCTAATTGGTAGCTTTGGAAGAGAGAGAGAGAGAGAGAGAGAGAGAGAGAGAGAGAGAGAGAGAGAGAGAGAGAGAGAGAGAGAGAGAGAGAGAGAGAGAGAGAGAGAGAGAGAGAGAGAGAGAGAGAGAGAGAGAGAGAGAGAGAGAGAGAGAGAGAGAGAGAGAATGAGTATTGGAAAGAAGGGAGGACAGAGAAAGGTGTCGCGATTCAATGTCTTAATTACTAAGATCATCCCGGACGGAATCTTTGAATTGATTTCCTTTAATTAAAAACGGCGTGTGATCCTCTACATTCTCTCTCTCTCTCTCTCTCTCTCTCTCTCTCTCTCTCTCTCTCTCTCTCTCTCTCTCTCTCTCTCTCTCTCTCTCTCTCTCTCTCTTCAGTTTGCTCCGTCTTTTCCCTTCGTATCTTCGCAATTATCACTTTTTTTTCCGCTTTTGTTTTTATTTTTCCTCTCCTTAATCGCCCCTTCTTTCCTTTCAATCACACCGCCTCTTTATCACCTGGCATCTACTCTCGGTTCCTCCGTCCCGCACACTCTTTTCTTTTTTTTTTCCTTCTTTTCCTCTTTTACCTCTTCCTTTATCTCGTCCCTGCCATTCCTCCATTATCGCGTGTCTTCTCACCCACTTTATCTTTTGGTGGGAGTAAACACATAATTCTCCTCTATGTTCTGGTCCTCCATTGGTGAAACCTCTCTCTCTCTCTCTCTCTCTCTCTCTCTCTCTCTCTCTCTCTCTCTCTCTCTCTCTCTCTCTCTCTCTCTCTCTCTCTCTCTCTCTCTCTCTCTCTCTCTCTCTCTCTCTCTCTCTCTCTCTCTCTCTCTCTCTCTCTCTCTCTCTCTCTCTCTCTCTCTCTCTCTCTCTCTCTCTCTCTCTCTGGGTTTGCCATTTTGTTTCTATTCCCACGGTAAATTATGTTCGTTTCCTCTAAAATATGCAAATGCTGATACACATGCTATGGTTATCAGAAAAAAAAGGTTAATTTTATGCAAACTTGCTAATTCGCACTGATACGTAAATAACTCGTGTATCAATATGTACCAGCATAACATTAATGAGGAAAATAAAATACTGACAGAGAAGTGAACATGGTTTGAACATTGCTCTAATTATAGAAAGGTAAGGTTAGGTAAAGTTGTGAGTATATACTATATGTAGATGCGTGTTGTCTCAGTGCTCATCTACGTCTCATTTGAGTTTAAGGAAAGGTTGTAATAGAAAGGATAAAAACAATAAAGATGGATGCCTTAATAGGTAAATTAACTCAATAAACACATATCTATGGAGAACCAAGACGATGTAGATAAAAAAAAAAAAAGCGAGGAGAACGTGTCTGTCAGTGAAGTGAGAAAGGTATCACAGTGCAGACACTCCGCCAACACACACACACACACACACACACACACACACACACACACACACACACACACACACACACACACACACACACACACAACACATATACACACACACACACACACACACACACACACACACACACACACACACACACACACACACACACACACACACAAAACAGGAACAATAGGGCTTGTGTTCATCTCCACCCTTTGTTTTTGCCAACCCCTCGCCGAGTCATCTGTTTTAGCGCGATTGAAACTGTCCAGGTATTGAGCTCATTTGTCACGGGCAGGTGGAGCAGTCAGGCGTGGGGGTCGGCGCGTGACGAGCAGGTAATGCATAACCGGCACCCTTGTTCCCCGTGTTAATGACTGCTGATGACCGTGATTGCTCCCGCGACGAACTGCTCTTGGGGATGATGGAAGGGAAGGCCGGTGGGTGGTGGTGGGAAGACGAGGGAAGAGGGGAGCAAGAGGCTAATGGGAAAGAGGGAAGGTGGAGGAGATGCAGGTCTTGGGGGTGATGGAAGAAAAAGAAGGAGGGTAGCGGTGGGAGGACGAGGTAGGAGGGGAGCATGAGGGTAAAGGTTAGGAGGGAAGGGGAAGGAGACGCAGATAAAGGAAATGAAGCAATGAGCAGGAGACACGCGATGCATTGGACGATGATAAACGATTAAAATGTCTTTAATAACGATTATCGTGTGAATTATCGCGCGATTTTTCAAGGTGTTTTATTTCATTACTGTCTCATTACATCTATCAATTTTCCTCGCCACTCAAAATATCTACGCTGGGACATTATGTGGGACAGGGAATGCATCTTTTTTTTTTTTTTTTTCGAGGCTTACCATTTATTTATGGCTCCCACTGTTGTCATTTGCAAAAGGCTATTCATCTCATCCAAGACATCAATTCTATCTGTGTCTCCAGTCCCTCATGCTATCCTGCTCTGTTGTTTGTTTTCCTTGCTAATATTTACCGCTACGTCCAACGCTCCTCAAATCTTTCAGTGTGCGTGACTCCACTCTCAGTATTCCATCGTGGCAATTCCAGGTTTTAAATACAAATTTTAAGCAGTATACAAATTTAATACATTTTGTATTGGAAACTGTAAAATAATATATTCATCTTTCTTTTTGTCTTTTGATTAATTTACCCACTTTCCAGGAATTCAAGTGGCATTTTCCTAATTAAACTTTCTCTTTCATTATGCAACACCAACAAAAATACTCATAATGACTTTAAAATTTCAGGGCCTTGACATGGCTGCACTACAATAAAGCAGGACACGTAAAGGTAGTTAGTTCCTTCCTTATTACACTACATTACAGTGACTGCCACCTGTAACAGAGACGGCCGCGTGTTACAGGGACTGCCACCTGTAACAGGAACTGCAACGTATAACAGGGACTGCCGCGTGTTATAGGAACTGCAACGTATAACAAAGACTTACGCGTGTTATAGGAACTACAACGTATAACAAAGACTTACGCGTGTTACAGGGACTGCAACGTATAATAGGGACTGCCGCGTGTTACAGGGATTGCAACCTATAATATAGTCTGCGTGTGTTACAGGGACTGCAACCTATAACAGGGTCTGCCGTGTATTACAGGGATTGCCACGTGTAACAGGAACCGCCACTTGTAAGCCTGACGACCTCTTACAGCTTCCCTTATTTTCTTATATCTTAAGCTCAGAACTCTCCTGAGACAGCCACAATTTCCCCTCTGTTGCATATCACGGGGAAGTGCAGACGTCCCTCTCTTTATATCAACTAATGCTTGGAGGTGTGCATTTTCTTCCTGCTGAGTGACGACTGACAGTGAAGGCAACTCAGTCAAGACAACTCGTGGCTGTCAGGACGATGTTGGCGTTTCAGAAATTATATCATAATGCGTTTGTGTGGAAATACTATTCTGACTGACAAATACTGCACGTCATCTCTTCCTCATGGTGAATGCTAGTGATCATCTGTGGCTTAATGCAAGGTGTGTTTATGCTATTTAACGTTATCATTAAGCTTGTGGGAATTAAAATCACCAAACTCCATATTCGCTTACCTTTCTTTTCCTTCTTCTTTCTTTCTTTTTCCTTCTTTCTTTTTTCTATTGTTCCTTCCTTCTTTTTTTCTTGAAAACTCATGAACAATAGAATGAGACGTTTATGAAAAGCAAGGTTGTTATTGTTGCAGCAGCAGTTTTTTGTTCATGAGTTATAATGATAATAATGGCTATCGACAAATAAACGATAATTTTGATGATGACGAGTAGGAGGAGGAGGAGGAGGAGGAGGAGGAGGAGGAGGAGGAGGAGGAGGAGGAGGAGGAGGAGGAGGAGGAGTAGGAGGAGGAGGAGGAGGAGGAGAAAGAGAACGATAAATATGTACGTACAAGTATATGAATATCACTGTCTGAGCTCAAAGGAGAGACTTGGATGCCACATGGACGGGGTGCTTGCCTTGCATGCTCTGATTTTCGCCTGTCATCTCCCCGTGTGCGGGCATTGAAGGTCACGTCCCCGATCTGTATAAATTATGCTGCTGGATATGATGTATTGCTCAATAATCAGCTAGACGATTCCGTACAGCTCCAGGAATCAAGGTGTTGTCATACCGGATATCGAAATTAATGGGCAAGGTTTTGGAGTGTGTTGAAGGCTTTGTTACTTTAGGCCAGGGTTTTCCCAACCTTTTTGTTCCTCTGTATCCGTTACATTTTTATACGTTCCTGTGTAACCATATATAAATCAATAATAAAAAAGTGTAATATTTTGATATTATTTTATTATGAAACTTGTATGTGTAGATTGCACGGGAATCTTAAAGGTGACAACATTAATAACGAAAACCTTGAGTAATTTACAATATACCTTAATCCATCACATACATATCTTTCTTATAATGACCCATAATGATCATTACGTCCCGTACCTAATCCTTTCAGGCACAGTACAAATTGCGGCCACGGTTAGTTCCATAATAGTGAAAAAACCAAATGATATTCATTCTATTCTTGATATGATTCAGATAAAAGTTTTGCTTATTAAAATGAGGAAATTGTAAAAAACACGACATTGTGCAATCTGACTGCAGATTACACCATGTATTGCACATTAGTGGTTATTCTCTGAGATCCAATGTACCCCCCTGAAAAGTGCAAATGTACCACTGGGAGTACATGTACCTCAGGTTGAGAACCCCTGCTTAAGGCCGTGAATTACATGATATTCTTAAATGTGAGGCTGACAAATGTAACAAGTAT
>NC_087167.1:14857500-14882500 GCF_035594125.1 Scylla paramamosain | reverse complement strand
ATATTCCCTCGGTGTAAGAAATTCAAAAATGGAATTGTAAAGCCTGACCCAACTCGAAAATCCCCTCACAAGCCTCTGCATTATAAACTCTCTCTCTCTCTCTCTCTCTCTCTCTCTCTCTCTCTCTCTCTCTCTCTCTCTCTCTCTCTCTCTCTCACACACACACACACACACACACACACACACACATATTTTAACTAGATGAAATTGCACGAAAACACAAAACAGTTAATAATGACAATCATTTTCCCATTTTCTCTCATTTTCTCGCATGTTATTCCCCCATCTCCTCCTTACCTTCCTCTTTCTCCTATTCTTCTTCATTATCATCTTTCATCCCTTTTCTTCCATCTACGTCACATCCTCATCTTTACTGTCTTACTTTCCCTTATCCTTTTCTTCCCTCCATCGTCTACTTTTCTTTCTCCTTCTCTCTTTCTCGTTGCAGTCCTTTCTCTCTCTCTCTCTCTCTCTCTCTCTCTCTCTCTCTCTCTCTCTCTCTCTCTCTCTCTCTCTCTCTCTCTCTCTCTCTCTCTCTCTCTCTCTCTCTCTCTCTCATTATTCTATTATTTCCTTTTTCTTTCACCAATGTCACCTTCTCATATTTATTTTCTTACTTTGCTTCATCCTTTTTTTCCCTCCTTCGTGTCCATTACTTTCTGTCTCAATCTTTCGCGTCATAGTCATTTCTCTCATGTTATTCTTCGTATATCTCCCCCTCCTCTTCCTTCTCTTCGTTTTGTTCCTCTCCTTCCTTGTCATCTACTTTTCATTTATCTAAGTCACACCACATTTCTTTTCTTATTTTCCTCTCTCTATTTCTCCCTCCTTCTTCTCCCTCCCTTTATCTCTCTCCTCCTTTTAGCTCCAGTCTTTACCTTTCTTTATCCCTTCATTCCTTTCTCCTTCTTTAGACTCCCTTTCTCTGTCTCTCCTCGTTCCTATTCTTCTCCATTTTTCCCTCATTCTTTACTCCCTCCTTAGACTTCCTTTCTCTCTCCTACTTCTCGCTCCAGTCTTTCTCCCCCATTCCCTTATCAATTTCTACCTCCTTAGACACCCTTTCTCTCTCTTCCTTCTCGTTCTAGTCTTTCTCCTCCTTTCCCTCATCCCTTTCTCCCTCCTTCGTTTCCCTTTTCTTTCTCTCCCCTCCTTTTCGTTCCCGTCTTCCTGCTCCCTCTGCGACCCTGTTACGTGAAGGATACGAGAAGAATTCGATCGCAACGTCAAGGCTCTTAAGGTGGCAAAATCTCGGTGCCTTATTCTCACTTCAGCAACATCAAATCCTTGAGCCTCTAACATTAAAAGAAATTCCATCATATCTTGTCTTATATCTCCTCCTCCTCTGCCACCAGGGCCGCCTCCATCTCCTTTCCTTCTCCTCCTATTCTTTTTTTTTTTTCGTCTCCACCATAATCATCATCTTCATTCCTCTGCCTCCACAAGACTGGAATAGAGCCGTGGAGCAAAGAGAGGGAGGATACTTGAAAAGGCGGTAGCCGAGGAATTAAAGCCGTAATGGAGCATATTGTGGTGCCAAGTAATCACGTTAGAAAGTCGGTATGAAAGAGAGGATTATATCACCACCACGACGAAGAGGAGGACGAGGAGGAGGAAAGGAAGGAAGAGGAGGAGGAGGAAGAGGAGGAGGAAGAAGATGAAGAAGAAGAAAAAAAAATTGTGATGGTAGCAATGATAATATTAATGAAAATGATGATGATGACTTCCAACCCTAGCTTCCCTCGAATCGAATGCTTCTTGTTCTATGTGGAAAGAATCCATCCCATCACTGCACTCATATGTTACGGGTGAAAAGGAAATACGTTGTAGAGTCTATGCCGTATATTAAAGGCGTACTCTATTTACTGTGATCCGTTTCAGATCACTGATCTGGCCACGCGGCTCGTGTTCTAATCCACATCTTGATCTGGATTTACTCTGATCTGAGTGATTTGAGTGATCTGAGTGATCATGATCTGGGTGATCTGGTCCCGAAGGTGGGTTATAGCAGACGACATTTACTGAAGCTGCTGGCGGCAGCCATATTAGTGGCTGAGCAGCCTCTACTGGGGACTTATTTAGGTGAATACACAGCAAGAAAACGCCTGATATGCCTGAGGAACAAGGTGAATGGTAATGAATCGTTTCAGAAAGCTACTGTGCGCACAGAATGTGAATAGTGGTGGTGACAGATGCCAGAAACAAGGGAGATATTACAAGCCACACCAAGCCTTGGTTTAATGGCTTCTGATTATAATTACGTGGCCATTACCGCCTCTACCAACATGGTGAGGCAAAGGAAGATAATACTTGTTCAGTCGAAAGTAATATATCCTTACTTTAGAAGTGCCTCAGTAATGGTGTCAATAGTGTCAGCACGCGGGTCTGGCTAGCCTCACCTTATGTCCGAATATTTTCTCATTTTACCATTCTGTACTTCACCACAGCAAGTACTTCCAGCATGTTGTGTGTGAAAAGAGCTTTGTGTGAAACTGTGGCCAACGTTCATGGCCAGGCATGGAACCCAGTCTCGTGCTGCCTGGGTAGGCATGTGGCTGGGACTCATTGGTGGCCTTCTCGGCCCAACTTCCTCACCATATATATAGTAAGCTGTAGTCCTTGCTGACTCTTCCTTAGAGCACAGTGGCGAGCATCAACAGTCTGCCGCTTGTGACAGCTGGGCAGCGACATGCTTGTGTTGTTATTATTTTGATCAGTAATGGCCGCGAGCATTCTTTCTACCCCGAGCGAATCTAGATCTGATCCAGCTCCAGATCTAGATCAATGATCTAGAGCTGATCAGTGTTGTAAACAGGAGAAACCTTAATATTAGACTGTAAAGGGTAGCGTGTGACGGACCAACATGCAGCCGTATGTCCAACCCCCGAAGCAGTGTGACGGCGACTGACTGGCGAAGTGCTGCGTGGTTGCGACTGGGTCCTGGAAACAACTTACAAAGACAAACACAATGCTCGGCTACACTTAGGTATGTCCTTATGCCTAACAAAGTATAATTGCAGAGTACATTGGGTGACACGCATCACAAGCAATAGAAAAAAAAATGTGTGTGTGTGTGTGTGTGTGTGTGTGTGTGTGTGTGTGTGTGTGTGTGTGTGTGTGTGTGTGTGTGTGTGTGTGTGTGTGTGTGTGTGTGTGTGTGTGTGTGTGTGTGTGTGTGTGTGTGTGTGTGTGTGTGTGTGTGTGTGTGTGTGTGTGTGTGTGTGTGTGTATACTGTCTGATAAAAAAAAATAAGAGCTTGAAATATGTATATAAATATGTACTCGTAATTCGTGCTTAGCTGTGTAAGATACGAGACAGTAACAGTAACACGTCAGGAAAAGGGCACAAAAGAATAATGTGCCTAAACCAATCAGAGGCAGGAAAAAGAAAAAATGTGAAGTAAGCAATGGTCAATCACAAGGTTCACACAAGCCGTGACGTCAGAACAAAGCGAATTAAAGACCAGGAAAACACTGTGACATCAGTAATTGCCTCAAATAGAAGAGAAAAGCGTCCTTTGAATAACAAAGTACTGCACTGACAAAAAAGTTAATAAGATATAAAAGGCATGCGCCAGGCACTAACGCTAATACCACACCAAAACATATCCCAAAAGCTGTAGACGGCAAGGGAAGACGACAGCGATACTGATTGACACAGTACCAAAAGCAGACAGGAACGGTCAGGCGCAGAGTAGTTTAAGCCGACGGGAGCACAGGCTGACAAGGGCAGGCAGGCAGGCAGAACAAGCCTGTAGCAGAAGCCATTGTAGAAGTGAAAGGTCCAACAGCAGGGCCAGCAGCAGACAGCAAGGCTGGCAGCTGAGCGACAGTAGATGTGGTACTTGATGAGTGCAGGCCGGTGCGGCATGAGAAAACAGCAAGTTGGAAGCCCAGCAAGTTCAGGAGACAATAGAAGTGGTACGCAACGAGTGTGGACCCACGCGGCAGGTAAAAACCGTGAGCAGGAAGCCCAGCACAGCAAAAAGTACCACTGATCCAACTGACATTCAATGAAGACTGCTGATTACAGGAACGTCGGGGGAGGAGGGGGGAAAGGCGATTGTGGTTTGTGGCCTCGTAGGCGATGAAGAGACTGCGTGAGGTCGAGAACAAGGCGGCGTATGGCGGAGTAGCGTCGCGGGCAGCTGGTAACCACCACGCATCCTCTCAGGCAAGACCGGAAGTCCGGTCTGGTGATGCAGAGTTCTACGCCGCTGCCACCATTATATTCCAGGCATCCCAATAATACCTCCATTATGTTCTAGGTGCAAAGGAAATACTTATGAAGGCTGTGGCATATATTAATACTGGACAGTGCAAGGTAACGTATGATGGAGACACGCAGTCGCATGTCTGACCCCTGAGGCGGGGTGACGGTGACTGACGTCACCAATGTTGCCACTGAAGAAAATGAAAATATCCAAGGTTGCTTTGCATAAAACTCCAAGGTTACCTTAAAAGGAAATTCAAGGTTCCCCGATCTACCTCTAATAATACGAAATAGATGAAAATAAGTTATTTAATGTCTCATCTCAATGTAGAAAGAGTTGAAAAGAATTGTCTTCAGAGCCACTGGCATCCTCCCCTGAGGCTGGAAGTACAATTGCCTGTTCTGTCTTTCTCCATTTATCTTCGTAACGCTTTCGACATTTACCTGTTCTTAATCTCTGAGATATTTTTTTTAGGTGCCTCCCATTCATAGTAAGTCACTTCCCGTCTTGTTATGGATTACTTTGCTAGAAGCCTGTTTCCTACCGTGCTAGTCCTAAGTATGTTTGTTTGCTTGGTTTTAATGAAATTTAGTTAAGAGAACACTCTCTCTATTGATGTTGAAGAATGAGGCAGTGCCATTAAATCACACAAACCTTGAGAGTTTGTCAAACCTGGAATGAGAGAGAGAGAGAGAGAGAGAGAGAGAGAGAGAGAGAGAGAGAGAGAGAGAGAGAGAGAGAGAGAGAGAGAGAGAGAGAGAGAGAGAGAGAGAGAGAGATGCAGCTGTCTCGCGCCCGGAGCTATCATGTCGCCCTCCCGGAGACGTCATTCTATCTGGCTAGTTACATTTTCGCGCACTTTCTGAAAGTCACCAAACTTTGACTGCCTTATATTTGCTCTAATACTTCATGTACCACTTTCACTTTTTTGCAATTTTTGTAATTTCACATAAAAATATCATAATTCATTATATGCTTTCAGATTTAGATTTTCGGCCTTTTTATGATGCATTTTTGTCCGGAATCTAAGGGTTAAAACTCCAAGATTTACTGGATTCTGACAAAAAAAAAATCAGACTCCATGATCAAGGTAATAAATCTAAGAGTTTGCATAAAAAAAAAAAAAGAAAAAAAAACAGGCTGAGGCAACACTGGTCACATCACTAGCAGCCCGACGGGGCGCATATTTCCTAAGTCTGGAAGAGTAGGTGCCAATCACTCTTGAATATGTTAGACTGGTTTAGGCTAGCTTAGGTTAGGTTTAGGTTGGGTTAGATTTAATATTATCATCATATTAATATTATCATCATAACTTTGTGTGGGAATCACAATAAGATTATTTCCGAGCATATCCTGTGGCTAGTTTTGGAGCTACAGCCGGCCGTCATCACAGGCGAGCGCATATGCTCACATAGACTTTGGAAAAATGCCGGCGGGGACGCTGCGTGGGGTTGCAACGGGCTGCGAGGAGCAGCTTACAAAGACTAGCACAGTTGTGTAAGAGTTTATGTAAGGAAAGAAAGGATTGCAAATATATTGCTTGCAAATATAAGATACGATAAATATAAGACGACTTTTCATCAAGAACTTAGGCGAACGCATCTGTTGTTGTTGTTGTTGTTGTTGTTGTTGTTGTTGTTGTTGTTGTTGTTGTTGTTGGTCTTGTTACAGAAAACATTATATAACAATATTATATAACAATTATATAACAAGCATAAAAGAAAGAAGGTGGATGAGCAATAATTCCTGAATCATCGAGTTTGGTTTTGTTAGCAAACGTCTGAGAGTAGATTTCAGCTCTTTGAATACAGAGATGACACTAGAGGTATTAGAATGAGATAGGAGAGGAGACAAGAAACGATGACAAAGGAATATTATTCATGTTTTGGTTAGATGCTGGAAGTCATGAAGAGATGAAGTGGCTATATTTTGACTTTTTTTTTTTTATTGATCAAAGAATTTTTGTCTAGTTGAAGAACACATCTGGCTTGATGTCGGGCAGAAATATTTAGGGCATGAACTTCAGGAAATAGAGCTATGAGCTGCATCTCTGTCCTGGACAAAACACAAGTGCTACGTCAGAAAAGACAGCCAACATCATACGCACACGAGGTAGGTCGTTGCTTTTAACATTCCCCTTACATTCAAAACAAGACGAGTCACCTTCCTGACGTAGCCACGCACGAGCCTCACACCTGCACACCTTGCACAGAAATCTCAGTAGGACGTCACACTTCTCTTAAGGAGCCTAAGTCTTACATGCCCCCAGACACTGTCAGTGCCAATCTTCCTATTAAGTGGCAGAAGCGCAGGTGACGCAGGGCAACAAGTCTCACGCGGCTTTGAGCACACAGCGCGGCCCCTCACAGGTGGTACATGTGCAGTGAGGCGCCGCACACTGCACACAGACATTCCAAGCCCCACATGAAATCTTGGGCTGTGGCTTTGAGTGCGTTCCAGACACCACACCTCGCCAACACCCACGTTTGATCTTAGGTACATTTCACTCCATAATACGTACACCTATTCAAACTCTACATACTGCAAACATAGACACACACACACACACACACACACACACACACACACACACACACACACACACACACACACACACACACACACACACACACACACAGGAGCGCTACAGGCCGCAACCATGGCAGCTTGAGAAACCAAAAGAAGTCAGGATGGCTGAGTAAGCAGCTTATACTCGTCGTAAGGTTCTTAAACGCACGCTCGGGCCGCCTCCCAGTGTTGTGCCGAGGGAAGGGAAGATGAAGATGTGCAAAGGAAGGGCGAGGAGCACCACGAATAGAAAGAGGTGGTGAAGAAGAAGAAGAAGAAGAAGAAGAAGAAGAAGAAGAAGAAGAAGAAGAAGAAGAAGAAGAAGAAGAAGAAGAAGAAGAAGAAGAAGAAGAAGAAGAAGAAGAAGAAGAAGAAGAAGAAGAAGAAGAAGAAGAAGAAGAAGAAGAAGAAGAAGAAGAAGAAGAAGAAGAAGAAGAAGAAGAAGAAGAAGAAGAAGAAGAAGAAGAAGAAGAAGAAGAAGAAGAAGAAGAAGAAGAAGAAGAAGAAGAAGAAGAAGAAGAAGAAGAAGAAGAAGAAGAAGAAGAAGAAGAAGAAGAAGAAGAAGAAGAAGAAGAAGAAGAAGAAGAAGAAGAAGAAGAAGAAGAAGAAGAAGAAGAAGAAGAAGAAGAAGAAGAAGAAGAAGAAGAAGAAGAAGAAGAAGAAGAAGAAGAAGAAGAAGAAGAAGAAGAAGAAGAAAAACAAGAAGAAGAAGAAGAAAAGGGGGAAAGAGAAGACGTTGAAGATCAAAACAGAGAAAGAAGCAAAAGAAAAAAAGAATGAAGAAAGAGAATCACGAAAAGGAGGAAGACAAGGAAAACGGCGAAAAGAAGGAGGACGACGACGAAGAGGACGAGGACGTTAACAAGCAGAAAGGTGAAGAGCATGAGAATATGAAAAGAATGATAGGAAAAAAATAATAAGATGCCTCTGTTTACATGCTATTACCTGTATGCACCAGGCCATAAACAAGCATTCCACAAATCTTTGATATTATTAGCAAGACGACAGGCCAGATAGGAAACATGACTCTACCGCACCCATCCTCCTATGAAATACATTCTGACACACACACACACACACACACACACACACACACACACACACACCAAGGGGGTGAGGAAAAGAAAAGCAGACCTATGAAAAGGATATGTGGGGAAATATCTATAAGAACCACATGAAAAAAGAGAGAGAGAGAGAGAGAGAGAGAGAGAGAGAGAGAGAGAGAGAGAGAGAGAGAGAGAGAGAGAGAGAGAGAGAGAGAGAGAGAGAGAGAGAGAGAGAGAGAGAGAGAGAGAATAACTGCATTTCGTAGTCATTGTAAAGGACTCACCGATATTACTGTAGAACACTTAAAAAGAAAAAAAGCTGCCTTTCCCGCTCAGCCTCATTTTTTCCCAACTACCACTGGCGATGATGATGTAAAAAAAAATACCCACCCCCCCAAAAAAAAAATCAAGGAAGTTTCTGGACCTCAAACTCTGGGAAACATTTAAAGGATATCTAGCCCCGTAATATCTTCTTTCGGGTGCTCTTTGATCCACGAGTTGTCACATTCCAGTGTTTTTACTTGTCAACAGGAACCTTTGGAGCTGCTTCTCAGAGGCTTTGAGGATGCTCGAAGGAGATTTTTCTTGCTTCATTTGCTTTTCTTCCAACTACTGTCCCACTAAATCACCAAGTTATACGTACACTCTCTTTCCGAGACTAGTTATGGAAGGACTGAAAAGAAAGAATGTAACAGTTGCATATGGCACAAACAGAAAGATTGGAATTGGAGACATATCAGTTTGTTTTCTACCCTAAATGATGCTTGATAAACTGGAAACATTCTTCCTATCTGTTAAGCGAACCGAGACTATTCGAACTGCAACGATTATTAGAACTGCAACGACGTTCACGATATCAACGCTGAACACTTGGTGAATAGGACAAAGAGCTCATTTGTTTATGCTTTTCACAACTTTGCACTCACTCACTAAGTTTCAGGTTCTTAGAAGTATCTATTCACCCCATATAAATAAGCGTACTCGTATCTATTATTATAGTCCTACACGTCCCCGGTATTACACCCTGAATTTCTTAAATATAGAATGATGTGTGATGTGGAAAATATAAAGCATCTACGTATTGTCAACAGCAGCGTCAGTAACCTTGATTTAACTAATGACGCTTTTGCCTTTGTGGAACCACTGATGACGCCTCTTCCACCTCTATTTAATAAAACAAAACCACTGGGATTCAAGTTCTCTTGGGATAAATACCAAAGGCTAATATCAGCCTGTTCATGTGTGTGGCGAGAACACAAAAAATCTCAGGGACCTTTATAATGTATGATACGCTGTGGCCTAAAAGTGACTGCTCTCTTTAGAAAACCATCTGACAAATGGGCTTACGACATGGCGTTATTGTAAGGCATTAATATGTTTTGATTTTATAATTATGAATGACGCAACGAAGTCATGCAGATCAATCAATGTAAGACAAATATTGGAATTTCTTAAAGGTATGTTTAAAGCTTACGTTACATGAGAACAGAACCCTGACCTAGAAGGATGAACTAAGACATTTGGTAAGATTTTTCCTAAAATATGGGATATTTCTGGGATGATCTTGACATTGCTTCGCTTGATCCGATACATTCATTTTAATTTTGTTACCCGCATCGTGCCTGAACACCTGCTTGTAGTGCGGGTTGATGGAGCCGTGGCACGCTACAACCACGTCGATCCTGTTAATCGGGTCTCGTAGCTAAGGGTGGTTTATACCAGGAAGGTTGCCTGACCAAGGAAGGGATATACAAAAGAACGACAAATAAAATTCTCAGCGTACGTAATCAAGATAGGACAAGAAATAACTGGTTCAAGCTTGATAAAGTTAGATTTTTAAAAAGTGGTAGGAGGAAATAAAACCTCAAATGGAATGGTGGAGGAATAGAGTAAATTTAGTAATCAGGTTGTTCGTCACCTGTCAATAGGAAGCTTTAAAAGTTTAGAAAAATTTATGGATGATGATATATGGAAAAAAGGTAGATATGTTTCATAAAGAGACTGTCACGTGTAAGCTTGATGATTTTCTACAGCTTTATCGGTATTTTTCATGTTTTACTGTTCTTATGTTCTTATCTCCGGGAAGAGCGTTATTAGGTTACTGAAGTTACGTCACCATGGTTATTTCATCATGTTAGTGAAATATTTGTCTTCTAACTACATTTGTAGAGGGCGTTACAATTCCACGTCTTCGTACATCACCTCAAAAGTATTATTACCTTTGACATCACCGTCTGGACGCCAAAGACATGACGTCAGGAAGCCAGCTCCTTCACTTCTAAGAACCAATTAATATTATATTACATTACACTTGCAGGTAAAGACTTGAAATACCTAACAAAGCTTCTCTTATTATTATTGCAATAATTTACTCTGAAAATGTTCGCTCCACTGACTGACAACGTGTCTCGGAGGAAAAGCTGCAGCTACATCCATTAGTTATAATTAATATACTTCCTCGTAGTTGTCCTTGGAGTTCTTCCTAGAATCGATGCCGTCCAATACTTCAAGAGTCCTGAGCACCTGTGTTGGGTTTCCACGGAGCGTCTATTTTAATAACCATACCTGTTTGACTTTCGATGTGTGGGAATCATCTCTATTCATGCGAACAACTTCCTTTATTTGTAGTTCCGTGTTTTTTTTTATTTTATTTTTTTTATTTATTTATCTATTTTTTTTTATTGGAGGTCATCGGGTCATCATAATAATTTCTTATGAATTGCCCCAACTTCCACCTTATAAAATTACGTAATTTTCAAGGTGGATCCAGTTTCCTTAGCAGAAATAAAAGCGAAAGAGATATAGGAGAAAATGTGGTATAAGGAGGATGATGAGGAGAAAGAGGAGAATGGACAGCTAGATGGTTCGATGAATGGATGGATGGAGGGAGGGAGAGGGGAGGAAGGGAGTGAGTGAGGAAAAAAAGAAGAAAGGGAGGGATGAGAAAGAAAAAAATGGAAGGACGGAAAGAAAATAAGAAATGAAGGAAGGTTGAACTAGGAAAAGAGAAATAGAAAGCACCGCTGATAAAAATGAACATACAAAAGAGAAGAAAGAAAAGAATGGTAGAGGGAGCAAGAGGACGCCAAAAATGAAAGAGAAAGCGAATGAAACACTGCGGCTTATGAACAAAAATAATATATCAAACAAAGAAAGGGAGACTTACAAATGGGCATAGTATAGAAACTAAGTGAGAGAGAGAGAGAGAGAGAGAGAGAGAGAGAGAGAGAGAGAGAGAGAGAGAGAGAGAGAGAGAGAGAGAGAGAGAGAGAGAGAGAGAGAGAGAGAGAGAAACTGCATACCATATCACAAACACACACACACACACCCACACACACACAAACAAACAAATAAACAAGAAAACAATACATAAAACATGAACAGAAACAAAGAAAAACAACGATACAATATAACGAAACAATGCAACGAAACCTAATGACACTTAAAACAAAAACAAACAAAAAAACATATACACGGCAATACGGCAACTTAAAAGACAAAATGTACGTACCATGGAAGTAATACTGTAGTGGCAGACAACTTATATGGAGAATCAAAGCATGGGGAGGGTGAGAATGGAAGGCGTGAGAGGGAAAACAACAAGACAGGTGGCCAGTGAGGTTCCAATGTAGGAAAGGAATACGTGGGAGCTGGGTAAGAAAGAACGAAGGAGAGGAAGCAAAGCAGTCAGTCTGGAATAGAAAGAAAAAAAAAAAGATGGCAAAAGTGGAGGAGAGAGAGAGAGAGAGAGAGAGAGAGAGAGAGAGAGAGAGAGAGAGAGAGAGAGAGAGAGAGAGAGAGAGAGAGAGAGAGAGAGAGAGAGAGAGACATAAGCTAAGGATTTCCTGTTTCTCATGGCACAATTTAAGTCGTCTAAAATTCACTTCCTTGTCTCCTGTTTGATTTTCACTTGTAATTTTGCTTCTCATTTAATTTCAGTATTCTTCATTTGCGTTTCTGTATATTGCTACTTACACCTTCATTTTCTCATTTGTTTGAAAGGTGAATTCTTTGTTTTTAAAATGAAGTCTCTGTTGGCTTATTCATCATTGGATTTTCTTTTTTTATATAATTTTATTTCTAATCTTATTTTATTTTTGCAATGCAAGTCTTATCTATCAATAAAGGTCAGTCAGTCGATTGCTCATTCATTCAGTCAGTCAGGCAGTCGGTTATGTCGTGTGTGTGTGTGTGTGTGTGTGTGTGTGTGTGTGTGTGTGTGTGTGTGTGTGTGTGTGTGTGTGTGTGTGTGTGTGTGTGTGTGTGTGTGTGTGTGTGTGTGTGTGTGTGTGTGTGTGTGTGTGTGTGTGTGTGTGTGTGTGTGTTTGACAGCAGGAGTCACACTTGGAGGAGATTTATGCCTCCCTATTATCATTATTATCTCTCTCTCTCTCTCTCTCTCTCTCTCTCTCTCTCTCTCTCTCTCTCTCTCTCTCTCTCTCTCTCTCTCTCTCTGTCCCCTGCTACACTGCAACACAAAGGCACGAGGACTCAGCAGACGCCACCAGTGAGAAGAGAGACTGGGAAGGGCCTTGTCTCTGATCTCCCTACCTGCTGCGTAAAAGCGATGAGAGAGAGAGAGAGAGAGAGAGAGAGAGAGAGAGAGAGAGAGAGAGAGAGAGAGAGAGAGAGAGAGAGAGAGAGAGAGAGAGAGAGAGAGAGAGAGAGAGAGAGAGAGAGAGGGTGGGGGGGTCGTTTGTCATCTCCCTCTCCTCCTCTTCCTCTTATTACTATTATTACTGTTCCTCTTCATATTCTCTTCCTCTTTCGCAAGTTACTCATTGATAATCGGTTTAGAATGTTGTGAGGCAGCCTCGTACGTCTACTTCCTTCCTTCAAGCTTTGCCAGGATGAGGGGAAAATATCTAGTAAAATATTATGGTGAGGTATACGTACATTGCAGTATTATTATTATTTTTATCATCCATCCCCCTCCCATAAGTTGCATCTCATTATTTTACTCCCAGGCCAGAATTATTCGTCAGCACAGGAAAATTCGTGTAATAAAATACATAGCTATTAAGAAAAATAAATAAAAAATTGTCTGGATGCTTTTTTTATCCCTTTTTTCGCCCATGATGGCTATTAAAAAGAGCCAGGTAAGGGAGGGTCCGTGGAAAAAAATATGCTTCGTGTGTTTGTCTGTCTGTCTGTCTGGAAATAAACGCCGCCCATTATTGGCAGAAGTGTCGTCCGTATCACCAATTCCATTTTTGCCTTAAGTGATTACAAGACAAACTGCAAATGCTTCCCGTCGAACGAGACAGTGATTCAAACCCAAACGAGGCCGTGCGATTTACAGGATGGGGGCGTGCATTGTCCCAAATAAGGCAATACGCCCTCTCTAAAAAGAACAATTATTTAGGCGTATTGACGGAAATGCTCAGCGAGATAGAGAAAATTCTTCATTCGGAACAACAAAAGCTTCGGAACCGGATGATTTAGCCTTCGTGGCCCTTAGTCCGCCTCCCCTAAGGGCCCGGGGCAGGGAGGAGAGAGTAAAGGACTGGAAAGGGAGGACGGGAGCAGAAAGGTAAGCAGGGGGAGATATGGCGGGATTAGGGAGAGGATCAGGAATCAAGGGATGTGGGATTGAGGGTCGCAGGACGGGAAGAGAGAGAGAGAGAGAGAGAGAGAGAGAGAGAGAGAGAGAGAGAGAGAGAGAGAGAGAGAGAGAGAGAGAGAGAGAGAGAGAGAGAGAGAGAGAGAGAGAGAGAGAGAGAGAGAGAGAGAGAGAGAGAGAGAGAGAGAGAGAGAGAGAGAGAGAGAGAGAGAGAGAGAGAGAGAGAGAGAGGGGGGGCGTTGGAAGAACGAATGAAGGAAAGGGAAGTTGCAGAAGAGATACAAAGGGAAGGAAAAGTGGACGGAAGACGAGAAATGGAAGAGATAAGATGTGTGGGTTTTGCTGACGATAAATTACAACGAGTGTCTGCGAAAGGATAGAATTTGGTGTGTGTGTGTGTGTGTGTGTGTGTGTGTGTGTGTGTGTGTGTGTGTGTGTGTGTGTGTGTGTGTGTGTGTGTGTGTGTGTGTGTGTGTGTGTGTGTGTGTGTGTGTGTGTGTGTTTTAGTTTCTGCCTCTCATCAGGTGTAAGACAAGAGACATAAGACAGTTTTTGTTATTTAATTAATATGATGGAGTAAACGAGAGAGAGAGAGAGAGAGAGAGAGAGAGAGAGAGAGAGAGAGAGAGAGAGAGAGAGAGAGAGAGAGAGAGAGAGAGAGAGAGAGAGAGAGAGAGAGAGAGAGAGAGAGAGAGAGAGAGAGAGAGAGAGAGAGAGCCACCATCCATCCATCCATTCATCAATCTAGCCATCCATCCAGCCAACCAGATACAGTGACAAATAAACCAAACATAAAACACAAAGACAGACACAAACATACGTACTAAAAAGAAAAACAGACAAACACAAACAATGAGACAAGATTCGAGGAAACAACCCTGACTGGCGGACTGACATGCATTAGGTGAGGAGACAAGGAGAGATAAACAGTAAGGCAAGCAGACAGACGTGTAAGCAGTGGAGCAAGCAGAGAAACAGGCAGGATAAGACGCGGAGATGAAGTATTGGTGACAGAAGGAAAAAAAAAAAGAAGAGCAGGGCCAAGCTTGGGTTAGCCTCGTTCCTGCCGAAGTGAAATGCTAGTGTGGCCGCAGCCCTTGCAGGTAAGAGCAGGAACTGTCAGCATAATTTTGAAGTTACGGTGGACGGGCAGGAGAGGGAGGGAAAAAAGTCCATTCATGGCGGAAGGAAAGAATGACACGAGGAAGAGATGGAAAGAGACAGACAAACAGACAAACAGACAGACAGACAGAGACTTGCAAACAAAATCAGAAATTGAGATCGAGATAAAATGGATGCTAAAAAAAATATATATATAATCCACAGACGGAGGAAGGAAAGAGTGACACGTGAAAGAGAAGGAAGGAAGGAGGCAGATAGACATGGAGAAAAAACAAAAGTAAATAAAATGGATGGTTAAATGTTTTTTTTTTTTTAATACACATGTCTGGAGGGAACGAAAGGAAGGAGACAGACAGATGGACACGCAGCAACACGGACAGAGAGACAGACAGACAGGCAGTGACATACAGATAAATCAGACACTACGAAAGACAAGACAACAAAAAGATAAAATAGAGATTAAAGATGAAAAAAAATCTACACTGAGGAAGGAAACAATGACACATAAAAGACAAAAGAAAAAAGAAAAAAGGAGAGAAACAGACAGACATGCAGACAAAAAGACAAACAAAAAAACATACACAGACAAGACATACACACTTAAACAGAAAAAAAAGGAAAAAATGGAGAACGGAGGCTAAAAAATTAAATTAAATAAGGTTTAAAACCAATGCAATAACGGAGGGAAATCTTTTGGATGTTATGGCTTATAAAATCTGAAGGATTTCCAGCGTTCTGATCTGTTATAACGATGTGTTGTTATCTCTCAAGCACAACTACCCATTAAAACTTCGATCAAAGATTTCCTTCCGCTAAAAGCCAGAGAAAAAACTGAAATTACATAACTACATAACTGCTTGTGGGAAAAACTTCATTAACAGCAATAATGACACCTGAGCGCCATTGCAAACACCGCCCCGAGCCAGTATTGTTGTTTCACTTCATAACACAGCAGCGGAGAACAAGAGGTAATGTCACACGGAGTCCATCAAAGTAGAGAAATAATATCACATGAAAGTAGAAACTGAAAACGAGAAAGTCAGTGACTCAAAGAAGAGAAAATATACTGCAATTACAAACTTTGGCTGGACGATACCACTCCCTCCTCCTCCTCTCCCTCCCCCTCCTTCTCCTCCTCCTCCTCCTCCTCCTCCTCCTGCCCTCTCAACTTCCCTTCTCTGATCTCTATTTGCAGCTAGAGTTTGTGCTCCTCGTTGAGGAAAAAATAAACAAAGATAGATGAAAGAAGTGCACCACACACACACACACACACACACACACACACACACACACACACACACACACACACACACACACACACACACACACGCACATACACACGCGGACTCACACGCACGCACATTTTTCTCCTTTTGTTAACCTGATTGTTTAAATGAGAGAGAGAGAGAGAGAGAGAGAGAGAGAGAGAGAGAGAGAGAGAGAGAGAGAGAGAGAGAGAGAGAGAGAGAGAGAGAGAGAGAGAGAGAGAGAGAGAGAGAGAGAGAGAGAGAGAGAGAGAGAGAGAGAGAGAGAGAGAGAGAGAGAGAAGCAGACGGAAACAGACAGACCCTCACATACAAAAAGAGACAAACAAACATACAGACACAAAGAGACAGACAGACTGACAGACACAGATAGACAGACGGAAAGCCAGTGAGACAAGCAGGCGGATAAACAAACAGATAGACAAATAATGAGAGAATTAAAGCCACTTCACATATCAGATGCTGAAAACAGTGAAAATAGATAATCCACACAAGGGTCTTACACTTAAGTCATGACAAGCTCATCATATTTATAAACAAAGGGAAAAAAGTCTTTGCATTAAAAGAAAACCACTTACATAATATTTAAGTTATTCATTTATATTAGCTGATATTGGTGGTGGCAAAGTAAAGACAAAACAACAGCTACAACAACAACAACAACAACAACAACAACAACAACAACAACGAGAAGGAAAAGGAAAAGGAAAAGGAAAAGGAGAAGGAGAAGGAGAAGGAGAAGGAGAAGGAGAATGAGAAGGAGAAGGAGAAGGAGAAGGAGAAGGAGAAGAAGAAGAAGAAGAAGAAGAAGAAGAAGAAGCTGTGCTTTTTTTTTTTCTTTTATAATCCTCTCTCCCAGCAGCACACAATCTGAAGTTGGTAGAACACTCCCTCCCCGAGGCGGTGTAAGAGTATTTGTACTGATTCACGAGACAAAAGACGCGATGCAAAGTGATTGGTGACCTCCAGGTGGGTTTGAATCCCTCGCCGATACGCAGAAAGAAACTGAAACATGACGCTCACTTGTAAGCCTGAATTGAGGGACACAGGGACACAAGGAGACAAGGATCAGTCTTTCGGTTGTACCTTTCCTTTCATTATTATTGTTGTTGTTCCTGCTGTTGTTATTATTGCTATTATTGCCACCATTATTTTTGCTATTTTTTTTTTTTTTTTATCTTTATCAACCTCAATGATGCAGAGATATCGTTTTCGTGTTTACTTGCTGTTGCAGCAATAAATATGTAAAATATAGAAATATAAACGATAGTGGATAATCTGAAACCTGAATTTAACAAAAAAAAACAAAAAAAAACATATATAAAAAAAACGTTAAGAAAAACAGCAGAGATATTTTATCGTGAAATTTATGTCGTTTGCTGTATTGCTCCCTGTGTGCGTGTGTCAATGTGTGTGTGTGTGTGTGTGTGTGTGTGTGTGTGTGTGTGTGTGTGTGTGTGTGTGTGTGTGTGTGTGTGTGTGTGTGTGTGTGTGTGTGTGTGTGTGTGTGTGTGTGTGTGTGTGTGTGTGTGTGTGTGTGTGTGTGTGTGTGTGAGCAGGGACACATTCTCAAACTATTTAAAATTCAAAATCTTTCTTGCCTTCAAAAAAATCTAACCAATTTGTTCTCCGCGAGATTGACTTTACTGGGCAGTTTTCTTTCCTTCAGACGTTATCGTCCTGAACTGTTCCCTTTCATTAAGGCAGAAGGCATAGCAAAGACCCTGATGGATCATAAGATACAGCAACAATGAGTCCTGGTTATGATGTCTATTGACTGAACCGGACCGTTGTCTACTAAACATCCTTCAATATACTCTCTTCGATGGACCTAAGCAATAGTCATCCTGGACTGCTGAGTTTTCTTTTTTTATCTTATCTGTTCGTAATCTGTGTTTATGTGACTACTTACATACTGCCACCAATGCAGACATCCTGATGGTGTCAGTGTAAAGGAGGAACAGGAGGGCATGCTGTCTGTGCTCTCTACAGTGTCGACCTTGTTTTTTTGACCTAGTAAACAGCTTTTCTTGGACATCGACATTCTCTTTTTCATTTCTTTCGGTGGTGAAACCTGATTACACGGAAACTTTTTTTTTCTTTTTATTCTTTTCGTGACATTTATGTTTAAGAAATGTTATTGGTTATTTATCTTGAAAAATAATATGGTTGGTTTCCAAAATGCGGCTTATTAACCTTTTCTATGTACATCAAAAGAGCTTGAGTTTATGAGCATCTAGAATGATTCTACATTACATGATTATTAGTTTTCATTTGTAACAGCAATTGCAACAACAACAGCAACAAGAGGAGGAGGAGGAGGAGGAGGAGGAGGAGGAGGAGGAGGAGAAAGGGTATGAAAAAAAAAAGGATGGCAACAGCAGTAACAGTAACAAAAGGAGGAGGAGGAGGAGGAGGAGGAGGAGGAGGAGGAGGAGGAGGAGGAGGAGGAGGAGGAGGAGGAGGAGGAGAAGGAGGAGGAGAAGGAGGAGGAGGAGGAGGAGAAGGAGGAAGAAGAGGTGGAGGAAGAAGTAGAAGAGGAGGAGGAGGAGGAGGAGGAGGAGGAGGAGGAGGAGGAGGAGGAGGAGGAGGAGGAGGAGGAGGAGGAGGAGGAGGAGGAGGAGGAGGAGGAGGAGATGAAAAAAAGAGAAAGGGGAGGAAAAAGAGACGAAGAAGAAAATTAAGGAGATGAAGAGGGAAGAGGAAGGTGGGAAACAATAGCAGTATTAATAGTACACGAGCATCATTCTTATAATTGGTTTCTTTCTCTCTCTCTCTCTCTCTCTCTCTCTCTCTCTCTCTCTCTCTCTCTCTCTCTCTCTCTCTCTCTCTCTCTCTCTCTCTCTCTCTCTCTCTCTCTCTGACACGACGCACGCAATCAATCCGGAGTATGTAATAATAATAAGGGGAATAATGAACCGTCGCGAATGATTTTATCTACTGAGTGTCGCATATTATTCACCCTTCGCTGAGCACCTCCTTTCTTATTCCATTACCTTCATTCCCGAATTAACCCTTCAAGTCTTTTCTCGCTTCCTTCACCTTCACCTCCCCACTTCTCTCATCCTTTCTTTTTTTCTTTTTTTTTCACCCCTTTCCGCTTCCTTCCACCACTTCCTCCTTCCTCTTTCCCATGTCGTGTTTCTCGCCTCTTCCTCCTCCGTCACTGTCCGCTATCCTACTATATTCTCTCTCTAGTTTCCTCTCCTCTCCATCCTGTCCCTCCTATCCCGTATTCCTCCCTCCCTCCCGTGTCCGTCTTCCCCACTGTCCCTCCCTCTCTCCTGTGTCTGTCTCCCCCACTGTCCCTCCCTCCTCTCCCACCTCCCCTCCTCTCTCTCCCGCTACGTTCGTTTGGTCACATAATCACATAACTCCGTCACAGTGAGAATAATCAAGTTACCTGCTTAAATATTCACGTGCTGGCCTGAGGTGCATTATCAAGGTGACTCTACGTGTGCATCTTTTTTTTATGTCAGTGTTTTTAAACGTACGCCTCTCTCTCTCTCTCTCTCTCTCTCTCTCTCTCTCTCTCTCTCTCTCTCTCTCTCTCTCTCTCTCTCTCTCTCTCTCTCTCTCTCTCTCTCTCCTCTTTTTTTTGGATGTTGTTTTCGATCAGGTATTCACGCAGGTGGGCAAGATTTTAATTGATTAATCGACAGGTGTGTGTGTGTGTGTGTGTGTGTGTGTGTGTGTGTGTGTGTGTGTGTGTGTGTGTGTGTGTGTGTGTGTGTGTGTGTGTGTGTGTGTGTGTGTGTGTGTGTGTGTGTGTGTGTGTGTGTGTGTGTGTGTGTGTGTGCGTCTGGGAAAGAGAGAGAGAGAGAGAGAGAGAGAGAGAGAGAGAGAGAGAGAGAGAGAGAGAGAGAGAGAGAGAGAGAGAGAGAGAGAGAGAGAGAGAGAGAGAGAGAGAGAGAGAGAGAGAGAGAGAGAGAATATCTGCATTAATGTGAGTTATTTTATTGGTAAAGGAAATGTTTCAGAAAGATATTCACAGTCATCTTCAATAATCGATAGTTTCTCACCGCGGCGGCAGACGAACGAACGAAGGAAGGAAAGAAGGAAGGAAGGAGGGAAGAAAGGTTTTATAGGAGCAGACAGCCACGCCAAGCAACTCCCGCCAATACACAGAAACAAACGGGGAGAAACATACGACGCTGAAACAAAAAAAAAAAGGAAAAAAAAAGAAAAGAAGAGAGAAAGAAGAAAAAATACAAAACAAATATACAAATCCAACAGAAAATGCCGTGGAAATTAAAAATCTCATAAAAAAAAATATATAAGACTGACGAACTTACACACACACACACACACACACACACACACACACACACACACACACACACACACACACCCAGAGGCAGGAAGAGCGACACACGGACAGGCATACACAGATAGCCAGACAGACAGACAGACAGACAGACAGACAGAGGGATTAAAACCTTTCCCCTCTGACCTTTACTGACTCGGACACACACAAACGCGCCCCTGCAACACACCATGAAGAAGACTAACATTTTTTTCTCTCTCTCTCTCTCTCTCTCTCTCTCTCTCTCTCTCTCTCTCTCTCTCTCTCTCTCTCTCTCTCACCAGAGTTGCGTCATGAAAAGAAAGAACAGCCAATCGAACCTTATTCCTTTTCACAGTACATATTTTTCCTCCCTACCTGTGTTACAATGAATAAAAGCTGCATGAAGTCAACTGAAACACAACTGCAGGCGATTAGTTAAGTGAGAGTCAGTGAGTGGGTGAGAGAGTGAGAGTGAGTGAGTGGCTGGAAAGTGAATTAAAAAGACAGAAAATATACACGTGGTCGATGAAGACTTGATGAGAAAAAAAAAGAAAAGGGGAAAAAAATGCGACTCTGGGAGAAAATGCCGCTTGGGAGGAAAATTTCACCTACTGACATTTTGGTAACTCATTAGGAAAGTTGAATTGTCGTGTTCTCTTTTTTATCTTCCTTTTTTTCCCTCTTTTTACTTTTTTTCTCTTTCGTGTCCGTGTGTGCGTGTCTTTATTATCAGCCTCTCTCTCTCTCTCTCTCTCTCTCTCTCTCTCTCTCTCTCTCTCTCTCTCTCTCTCTCTCTCTCTCTCTCTGACCTCGTTCGCCTTCATCTGTCTCCCCTTCCTCTAACCCTCTTCCTCTTCCTTTGCTATCTCCATTCCTTCGTTCTTCCCTTCTATACAGGCTTCCTTCCCTTCCGTCTCCTTTAGAACCCGCTTTCCCCTCTCCCCTTTTCCTTTTAAACCCGTGACCTCAAGCAGCGAGGAGGTGAATACTAAGGGTGAAATAGGATAATGGCTTTTGCTCAAGTTTTCCTACCCCCCCCCCCACCTTACATACGTACATACATACACACGTACATACAGACGTCCTCTAGGTGTACCAAAATGGCCGCCACGTGACGTCAAGTATTAAGGAACAGAAGTGCATCGTAAGAATTATACTGATGGAAGGGAGGGAGTAGAAAAAAAAAAACGAGAGACAAAGGTGATGGAAGAAAATTACCCAAACTTAGATTGTGTAAGAGAGGAAGTGAATCATAGTTTGAGGAAGATGGTTCGGTGATTCCGAGAGATGAATAAAAGAGAGAGAGAGAGAGAGAGAGAGAGAGAGAGAGAGAGAGAGAGAGAGAGAGAGAGAGAGAGAGAGAGAGAGAGAGAGAGAGAGAGCGTTTTTGTCGTCCGAGATCGCGTTTGACTGTAAATCACAACCATAATACCAGGTTTTATGTTCCATCCCCGTCGGTCTTTGCTCGAAGGCGATGGACCCGATAGTGAGATTGATCAGGAAAGACTCACAGGTGGCTTCTGTGAGTCTTTGTTCATCTTGTTCACGAAGGAAGAAAGTACAAGAATTAGAACAGCGAAGACAAACTAGTTCTTTCAATAATATAATTAAACTGATTTACATAAAACAACAAATAAAACGACATATGAATAACAATATACGTTATTAGAAGTGATATCATATAAAGAAGCATTTGCATTTTGGTATGAACCTTATCAGAAAGGGAAATCTTTTTCAAAAGAATAATTATTATCACAAAATTTAAGGCATGCAACCCCATAGATTTGCTTTAATAATGCCACATCAGCAGACAATTACTATCTACTATATTACTACTGTAGGGGTACACTGTATCACTCTTCCACAAAACAAAAGCCGTATTTCAGGATAAATTTAACTCACACCTTTCATTGTGAAATGGCAAATCATTCCCGTTGAAAAACTGCGCCATTTCATAAAATTCCGTTTCCATCAGAAGTTATCGGCAAAAAAAACACTTGCAGAAGCAGAGCGGAGCTGACGGGAGCAAGAGCTCTCCATCCGCGTGGTTCTTGCCTCAAAACTACACGTTTTCCGTGAGCACTGCTCTGCTCAGTGAACAGCGCAGTCTGTTTTCATTTACTTATTTTCAAAATTTTCATGCGGCAATCCTGAACACGGCTTGCTATTTCAACTGTTCATCAGTTAGAACGGGAATATTATTATAGAGGGGAGAGAGTGGGGGATAGGGAGGGAGGGGACGCGGTCAACTATTAATTTCTTTAGCCATTAACGAGCATTGAAACGTTCAGAAAGTGAAACATAAAGAAAACAAGGAAACGATGATGCGAAAACGACAAACAATCATTAACGAATATGAACAAGAAGGAAGGATTGCCCGTCACGATCACTTCCGCTCAGCCCTCAGTCTTCCCGCCAGTTTTTGCCACTCATTACATTAACATCTAACAGCCTCTTCCTCCTGCAGGCTCGGCCAAGCTCCTGCAACACTCATGGAACACTCACCTCCTTCTTGAAGAGCTTTTGTGTTCTGGGAGGCTTCGTGTACCATTAACAAAAGCAAATTCATAGATGCTACGCTTAAACACACACACACGCAGACAAATAAACAGAGCACGGGGAGCGCCACCTGGGGATACACTGATTGACTTAAGTGTCCCGATGAAAAGTGAATCACATAATAAATGTTACAATAATTACTCTACTGAACTACAGTTGTCAGAAAACTTTCATGAAAATTTATCACGGTTTATTTAAGAATAACTAAACATTCGATAAGATAAAGTAAACAAGATAATAATGACTGGTGGTGAATAGAGGAGGGACAATGGAGGTTTCACAACTATCGGGGAGAGGTGAAAGGAGTATGGCGCGGCATTTGATTCTAACTCAAGAAAATTGCTTCCTCCTCATCTTGGAAAGTAGAAAATATGACAATTTCAGGAACATTATTTTTGTACCTGTTTATAACCTGGATTGATGAAGAGAGAGAGAGAGAGAGAGAGAGAGAGAGAGAGAGAGAGAGAGAGAGAGAGAGAGAGAGAGAGAGAGAGAGAGAGAGAGAGAGAGAGAGAGAGAGAGAGAGAGAGAGAGAGAGAGAGAGAGAGAGAGAGAGAGAGAGAGAGAGAGAGAGAGAGGACTTTCACAAACCCTTCCTGCCTGGCAGACATTCAGAGATTTCTGTTAACTTAGCAACCATATAAGTTTAACACTACTACTGTCACCATCACCACTGCTGCTATTACCACCACTCACCGTTGTCACAACCAGCATCACTACAATCACGAGTGTTGTTACTACCACTATTACTGTCACTATCGCTGTAACAACCACTATTGCCATCACCACAAAATTACTACTACTACTACTACTACTACTACTACTGCTGCTACTACTACTACTACTACTATTATTACCACTACTACTACTACTACTACTACTACTATATTTATCATTCCCACTGTCTATCTTAGTCCCATTTTATGTCTGAGACCTGCATATCTTAATGAATTTCTGCTATGTATGGACTAAGCATCAATACTAACCTAAATTGTGGTGATATGTCCCACGAGTCCAGTGTTTAGAATATTCACGAAATTACGAGTATAAAATGTAATTGCAGTAAAATGTCGTTACAGTATTGTCCCACCTCATCGTGTTTGAATTAAACTAAGAGACTTTCAATGTACAAAAGTTCACAATATTTTCGTTTAAAAGTAAGCTTGGAAATGTTGAGCTCACTGTGAGACTCCTGACCCGAAGTGGGGACGCCTCGCTACTCCATTTTTGGTGGTGCGCCACTGGACAGTCTCCAATATCTGTCCTGCGGCCGCCTCGGTGAAACAAGTCAAGACCGCGATGAGCTGGCAGGGTCAAAGGAGGCATCCCAAGAATTGTTCCAAAGAGCAGGGAATGGCGACGGTGGGAGGGAAATGCTTTATCTTCATGCTTTGTCAGGAAGTCCACCTAAATATCGATGATTAAGATCTTATTCTCGCTGCCAGGAGGGAGTGTCTTCATATAAATCTGAGTGGAAATAGAAAGAACAAAAAATCATTCTTGAAAGCCAGAAGCTGATTCAGGTACAAAGGCGACCAGAAGAAACAACAGCGTCTGGTGAAAAGTCTAAGTGGTGATTGGGTTCCCCGCAGTGTCCACAGAGATAATTATTACTATTATTATTATTATTATCATTATTATTATTATTATTATTATTATTATTATTATTATTATTATTATTATTATTATTTTTATTAGTTATTATTATTATTATTACTATTATTATTATTATTATTATCATCATTGTCACTATTATTATTATTATTATTATTATTATTATTATTATTATTATTATTATAGTTGTTGTTGTCGTTGTTGTCATCATCATAAATATTGTCTTTACTAATTCATTGATTATTGTTGCTATCGTTCCTCGTGCACTTATTGCTAAAAGTTCTCTCTCTCTCTCTCTCTCTCTCTCTCTCTCTCTCTCTCTCTCTCTCTCTCTCTCTCTCTCTCTCTCTCTCTCTCTCTGCACACGTCACAAGACACAATTTGTCGTTAGTGGATTTACCTATATAAGCTGGAAAATAATTGCTATTAGATTACTCTGTCCTCCAAGGCTTTTTATTATTATTATTATTTTCTTTTTTCAGTTAGGGAACGTTAACAAGTATAATCAGAGAAGACAATGCAGACTTTTTAACCTTTTTTTTTTTTCGTGTCTCTGTGTTTGTAAATGTTTTCCCTTCTAATTGTTACCTCAATGTAAAGTAGAAAGATGGGAAATTGCGGTGGTGCTTCCACAACATCAGTAACCTAGACATGCACTCATCATAAGACTGTTGAAAAATACATGAATAATTTCCGTGTGTTCTTGGCAATGCACACTTATTCCTCTTAGTTATCACGCTAGAAAGGACACTACATTTGAA
>NC_087167.1:14817500-14855000 GCF_035594125.1 Scylla paramamosain | reverse complement strand
ACTGGTGGTAGTAGCAGTAGTAGTAGTAGTAGTAGTAGTAGTAGTAGTAGTAGTAGTAGTAGTAGTAGTAGTAGTAGTAGTAGTAGTAGTAGTAGTAGTAGTAGTAGTAGTAGTAGTAGTAGTAGTAGCAAAATAAAACAAAGAAAAGGAGAGAGGAGAGAGGAGGAGGAGGAGGAGGAGGAGGAGGAGGAGGAGGAGGAGGAGGAGGAGGAGGAGGAGGAGGAGGAAGAAATAAAACAAGAACAAGAGTAACAAGAAGAAGAGGAGCAAGAACAAGAGGGGATGAACGTCATAATGATGGTGATGATGATGATGATGATAACTGTAATGATGATGATAACGAAAGAAGAAACAGGAAAGAGAAAATAAAGACGAAACATGTGATTTTAATAATGTTAATAATGAAACAAGAAACAGACACGAAAAAAAAAAAGGAAAAAAGACGGAAACAAAGGGAAGGAACAAATCAAGCATAGAACACGCCAAAATAGATCAACTCTCGTATATAGTGCATGACAAACTGACCAATGAATATAGTTAATAATTCAATGGCCAGCACAGTGGAGGCAGTTAAATAGTTCAAACGGTTGCATCCAGAATGTTGGTCTCCCCTGAGCCTCCTAAAACTCGTCCCAGTGTTGGCTTGCCTCCCCACGTCTGTGTGGCGCAATGTGCCGAGAAAACACATGCACACCGCCACCCAAACACACAACAATAAATCTTCCTACTCCTCCTTTGCTTTTTATTACTCCTCTTTCTCCTCGACCCTCTCTATGCTCCATTTTTCCACTCTCTCTCTCTCTCTCTCTCTCTCTCTCTCTCTCTCTCTCTCTCTCTCTCTCTCTCTCTCTCTCTCTCTCTCTCTCTCTCCTTTTCCTTACCTTTCTACTATATATACACTTATTTCTCTCCCAGCATCCTTTTTATTTCCTCCAACTCCTACTATTCCTCCTCCTCAGATCCTTTGTCGACTTTCTACGCTACTTCATACTCTTGCCAAACAAACCGCGTACTTCTACCCTGCCTATACACAATAGTTTAATGGTCCAAAGGCACGAAAAATATTACCCCAGTAAGACGAGAGTAGCATTATAATTAAAAGAATAAGTAGTGCTCGTGGTCACAAAAAATGGTTAAAAAATTAACAGAAAAGGACTCTCGTTACGAAACACATCACCTGAGCGAGAACATGTGATCCCTTATTAGTGATGGTGGCATTACCGGGAAGGGAAAAAGATCTGGTAAAAAGGAAAAAAAAAAAAAAAAAAAAGTGTCACGGTTTTTCCTCTCATTCGTACACCGAAGAAATAAAAGGTATTAGAATAAATCTGTTTGACGTAAATGCTTCCGTCGACCCGGATAATAAAATTACTGGCGAAAATAACGGGAATTATTGCAGTAATGGCGGCTGCGGCTCTTCAGCAGAGTGGAAATGTATAAATGATGCGAAAACCAGCACATGGGGAGGAGGGGGAGGAGGTAGTGCGAAACAGCCAGGAGAATTAACTAAATGGTGAAGTAAAATTAGCTAAATATAGTTTGAAAGAAGAAGAGCAAAAAAAAAAAAAAAAAAGACTAGAGTGAACTTGTAAACGAAAAAAAAAAAAAAAAAAAAATCGGACTACAACTTGAGGTAAATGAATGACACGAAAGATTGGAGGAGAGAATTTACTGCTGCCGAAGGGAGGAACGATCTCGCGAATGTTTGAAAGAGACACCAAGGAAATGTTTGCTTGGTGATTATTTACAAAAAAAAAAAAAAAGTCACTCTCTCCTCACATCTGCACTCTCTTTTCCTCCTGCAACGTTACTGGTTGGTGAGAGTAGAAATTTCCTTTATGAATCTACCACCACGCTATTTACTGAGTTTCACCCGAACATGTATGTGCCTTAAAAGTTGCGTATGTTTAGCATGGCTCCTTCCATTTGCAAGCGAGCTGGTACAGGGATTCCTTCTAGTGCTTTGATGCTGCGACGGTCGTGGCAGGGCGTGGCGGTGGTGGTAATGGTGGTGATGGGGGCAGCGGTGGTGGAGGCGAAGGTGGCGACGGCGTGTGACGGAAGAGGGATCTGAGTGTGGTGTTGGGGACTCTCACTAAGACTCTGGGATCCCACAAAGGAGCCCTCTAATCCTCCTCCTCCTCCTCCTCCTCCTCCTCTCAGGATACCAGCCCTTTGGTTCTCTCCCCTACCCAGTCCTCCACCACCACCACTACCTCCATCGCCGCCATCGCTGCCGCCGCCAAAAGAACGTCTACGGCTACGAAATTAATCTTGAGACTTTAGATCGTGATTTGATTTTGTCCTCATCATTTTTCTTTTTTTATTCTCTCTGAGAAAGCAAAAAAATAAAAAAAATAAATAAATACGTGGATTTCAGTTAAGCATCATTTTAAAATTTCACAACTCTTAAAAATATGTAAATGTGTGTGTGTGTGTGTGTGTGTGTGTGTGTGTGTGTGTGTGTGTGTGTGTGTGTGTGTGTGTGTGTGTGTGTGTGTGTGTGTGTGTGTGTGTGTGTGTGTGTGTGTGTGTGTGTGTGTTTATACGGAGAGGGCGTGAACAGGAAGCGTGAAGGACGGCTGGTGATGGCAAGGTAAATTCATCTTAATGGTGACGGACAGGCCGACAGGGGAGACACGGCCAGGGTTAGACAGAGAATTAAGACACGTCCTGGGCCCATTCCCCCTCCCCTCTGCCTACCTGCCCTCCCACTTTACACCCTTCCCGACCACCACCACTATCTCGCCTTGCCCTGCCTTTCCACCCACTACCACTACCATCACCGCCACCACTATCATTAAAACGAAATCTGGTATGGAATATCGCTTGCCTGAACGCACAATGGTCGCCTATCAAGCACACGCACATGCTGAAGACGCTTTTCCTACTTGTGAGACGCAGGAAGCGAGGAAGGAAAGGAGAGAAGGCAGTGCGCGGAGGGTTATTGGGCCAGGTGGTCCTACTAATGAGCGTGTGTGTGTGTCAGGTGCGATGGTTGTCATAGTGATGGCAGGTGCAGCGCGAGGGTAAGAGGGAGGAAGATATAGGAGGTAAGGAGCAAAAGAAGGATGAGCAATATACTGTATGAGGCAAGGTTTAAACTGCGAGGGAAGTGTAAACGTTACGTACGCGACAAAACAAAGTGACAGTCATCCTGAAGACATCGTGCACAGGGGGTAGAATATAACAAGGTATATACCACACCTACAGCAGCAGGAAAAAAAGAAAATCAATGGCGAAATCCTTACATCAGTATAGACATGGAAATACATGAACACGCACATTAGAATTACGTAACACTGATCAAGGTTACATTTAGCACGGTGTGTGTAATCTTAAGAAATTATTTAGAAACAGGTGTAGAAGTGGCGCACTAGAATTCTGTGACAAGTGGTGGCTTACACAAGACTTGGCTGTGAAGTAACATAGTATAAAATAAATATGAGCCTTTATAAATGTTTTACAGCAACTGGGTGCCTGCACATGCCAAGTTCAGGGTACGAATATAATGTGCTCAAAGTCTGTTGCTGTTGGAGTTCTGGAAAAAGTTGAGGGTTGTGGAGGGGAGGAATTACAAGGAAACAATTTCAGGAAAAGGAAACAAGACCTTCCTTCTGTGACTTCCTGAGTAATTAAGATGCCATCCCTGAACTCCATCATAAGTGACTTTGTAGAAGTGATTAATGTATCAACGCCAGGAGAAAATCGAAGCGAACATTTAAAAGCTTCCAATCTATTGATGTGGAATTTCCAGTTCAATAAAAACTAACAATTTCCCAATTACTTCTTGGTCCACAGTTTGAGAACCTTTACTTTAGGAAGTGTGGACCACAGAAGGTAGAAAAGATATTATTTGGAAACCTTCATTAAAAATATATATACACATAGCTACGTTAAAAGATTGGATAAACGGTGGGATCAACGCATTGAAATTTTCGGTAAAATAGACAGAGTAAGGAAGAGAAAATTTTACATGAAAATTAATATTGGTGTGTCTGGCTATGGCTCGGAAGTAAGGACAGGAATCGGAGTTTGTACGATTTCGACAGGAAGGTGAAAAATTCTTGGATGAGACGTAGATTAGATCTGCCACAATTCCCAGCCGATAATTAGAAGAGTCATCATTGATTATACAAAAAAAAAAAAGATATAATGAGCTGAATAAGTCGAGGGATTTCAGAATGTGATATCCTAGACTCTCTACGTCGGAGAAAATCACGTCCACTATTCGTTGAACGCAGTGATGGATTTCTGACATGGAAACAATATTCATGCACGGAAAACCAGACCAGTCCTTCCTGAGATATTCCTAGCGAGCAGAGGAATAATGTCAGATGTACCAGCGCTTCAGTGTGTGCAAAAATGACTAGCGAGTAACGAGAAAATACTGTAAAAAAAGTTTGATCGAAAGAGACTAGCAGAGAGAAAACTAAAAAATAATTTACGAATTAAAACAAGGCAAAGATAAAAGGAAAAAAAAACATTGTATACATCAACAAAGCAGTCTGAAACACCAACAAGGAAGTAAACTAAATATTGAAGCTTGTCAATAATATCATGTTGAAAGACTTACCTACTAGCTATAGTGACCAGTGGAGGGAGATGACAGTTTAATCTGCAGATAGATATTGAAATCGCCTAAGACAGGCTTCCGGGAAAAGGAGGAAGGCCGGCGATGGGTCTGAGATTAATAAAGAGAACTATACCATTAACAAAGAGAACTATTCCAAAGATATATTACGTAAGAGAGCAACAGGTAAGTCTCACAGGGACGGTGGAGAATTCCGGTGCAAGATCGTGGGTTGAGAACAATTGTGGCGTCCTTGAGCAGAAGAGCCAACCTTGGATGTACTAATCAAGGACACAGAAAACAAAACATGGAGAGACTGTCCAAGCTGAGTGAGGACGAGTGCAACAGGTCGTATTTTACCGCCGCATCAGGCGTCTTACTACTCGCATCTGCTTTACTAAACGAGAGAGATTGCATGTAAAACTTTTGAGTACATTAGACATTTTGAGTAAAATTGTGATAGGAAACTATATACATTTAAATTTTTTTACGATATTCATGAATATTTTTACAATTAAGAGTGTTGTGATATACTGGGATGACATACGTGCATTTATTTGGTGTTATTTACTTTATAAAGTTGAGGATGAATATGGAAACCTAACACTGTTACACAGTAGAGACTCAAAGATATTGTATATTAATTTCAGTTCTCACAAACGAGTGCGCGGATGCACACCCACAAACCCACACACACACACACACACACACACACACACACACACACACACACACACACACACACACACACACAGGAGATTTGTTATTTATCGATTTATTCATTTATTTATTCTTATTCAGTGAGCGCGGAATAATTCATGTAATTCACTTTGGTCTTCAAATTTATTTGCTCGTGACCTCGTGACTCGTGACCGCCAGCTAAACCCTCCCGTAGAGGTCTTGGAGCACAAGCTAACAGGACCTGAGGATGAGAGTGAGATCATAAAATTATGCCCTTCGCCTTGCTTGGGATATGATAGACAAGCAGAGAATTAACGAAAGGAATTAGTAAAATTTCAGATTTCGAAAATGAAATGTGGTTAAATAAAAAATAAACACGTAAAGGAAATAACTTTAGACTAAAAAACACATGTATATAGGAAGCTACATGTTGCGTTATGGTGTGTCGATGAAATCGGAAACTGGAAACACTGGAAAAATTCAGTTTATTCGCCAGATATAACCAGAAATATTTATTTGCTATGTGTAGAAATTCTTTACAAGTAGAAAATTCATA
This sequence comes from Scylla paramamosain, assembly GCF_035594125.1. Lineage (NCBI taxonomy): Eukaryota > Metazoa > Arthropoda > Malacostraca > Decapoda > Portunidae > Scylla > Scylla paramamosain. The sequence goes on along the minus strand of NC_087167.1, from coordinate 14,849,190 downwards.
TTTTGTTTAGGTCTCTTTCTTATTCTCCTTTTCCATAGTCTTTTCACTTCTATACCTACTTAGTTCTGCTACATTTGCATTAAGATTTCATACTGAATATACAAGAGACCAATAAGAGAGATGAGAAGCGTGCACGGCAACAAAGAGCAGCTTCACCAGGCTAATCCGATACAATGAAGCAGCTTGAAGAGCAGAACAAAGGTAGGGTGGAGGGTCGCCCTAAGACGACCACCGCCTAATGATGAACGATGCAGCCGTGATTCTCAGACTAGAGCATTAATTTCTTCGCGCCTCGAGAGTTGTTGCTCTAGTTATCTCGGTGCATTATTTTGACAAGATTGATATTTGACATTGAATGATAACGACTGTACAAATAACAAGAGCTACTCCTACTACTACCACCACCGCCACTACTACTACTACTTCTATTACTACTACTACTACTACTACTACTACTACTACTACTACTACTACTACTACTACTACTACTACTACCGCTGCTACCATCCATATATATATATATATATATATATATATATATATATATATATATATATATATATATATATATATATATATATATATATATATATATATATATATATATATATATATATATATGGTGTCCCATGAAATTAAAAAAATAAAACAGCAACAACAAACTTTAACCTTCTGAAATTTGGATATTGTTTAGAAAAAAGTGAACATGTTACAAATATTTCAAAATAATATTCTGTGTGTACACTCTCCTTTCTCTCACATTCTCACCTCAACAATTTTTTTTCATTTTTTATTTCTAAATATTTTTCTATTCTTTCATTTTTGTTTCTTTTTTTTATTTTTTTACTTTTTTACTTTATAACATGCTTTAGAATGTTTTTCTTCAATGTGTGAACACACACACAAACACACACACACACCGCGTAGTGTAGTGGTCAGCACGCTCGGCTCACAACCTAGAAGGCCCGGTTTCGAGTCCCGGTCGCGGCAAGCCAAATGGACGAACCTCTTAATGTGTAGTCCCTGTTCAGCCAGCAGCAGGTAGGTACGGGATGTAACCCGAGGGGTTGTGGCCTCGCTGTCCCGGTGTGTGGTGTATGAGCTGTCTCAGTCCTACACAAAAATCGGTCATTATGAGCTCTGAGCTCTTTCCATAGGGCAACGGTTGGCTGGGTGACCAGCAGACAATCGTAGGTGAATGGCACACACAACTTCCAATGACTTTCTCAAGAGAAGAGAGTCAATGGCCATCAAGAAATGTCAAAGGCTATCGTGCATTTATTTCCACTCTGTCAGCACTCTACAGTGTGGTTCTGGATAATTGACAACTGAATGGACGTTTGCTGATCTCTAGTTTTTGCTTCCCACAAGTTAAACTATAACCTTTATATACTGTACGTGCATGTGTGGTAAAATTTTGAAATCCACACCATAAAACAGTGTTCTGCCGATATACATAGAGAAATTTCTTACTTGAATGAGCATTATTTTATTGAAAACGGCTCAAATATGGTTGGATAATTTGCTTTTTCTAGTTGCGTATGATGAGTCCACATGGAGAGAAAAGGCAACTCCATCAGACACACACTACCACGTCAGCACGCTTTCCAACCATCACTTCCTTTCAGTAACAAAATGACACTTTTGCGTAAAGAGTATAAAGATTTGATGTCGAAAATCGAATGCACAACAGTGATCTCAAAGCAACGTAAAATATGCCGTATGAATTGCAAAAAATAGACATATCAAAAATAAAATGTTAACTGACTGAAAAATTTAATGGCCCTGAAATAAAGGGATCATGGGGATGGAATAAAAAATAAATAAATAAATAAATAAAATAATACAACCTAGTCACATGGAATTACTTTGCTACAGTCAATTCTATCCTGTGGCAATATATCGTGGTGGGCTTTTTTTTTTTTCAGAGTAAAAGTGTCGCAATTAACAAAAATATGAGACAAAGTGGAATGCAAATTATTACTAGCTTTTTTATCTCGAGATAAAACTTATCACAACGTTCTCTACAGATTTTCAACACAAATTGGTATATTAAGGTAGTAAACAGTTCACGCCGGGAAGCCACAGAACGCCTGACTTCGAATCTTCGGATTTCTTATTTGGGACAGAGCAAAAACAGTATTGTTCAATGCCTCAAAAAATCAATTACTCCATCTATCAACTCGACACAACCTTCTAGACAACTATCCCCTATTCTTCAATGACACTTCTACACTGAACATCCTCGGTCTGTCCTTTAGTTATAATCTAAACTCTAAACTTTACATTTTATCTATATTTAAAACAGCTTCTATGAAGTCAGGCGTTCTGAGTCGTCTCCGCCAGTTTTTCTCACCTCATTCCCCTCCCCCCCCCCAAACTGCTAGCTCTAAAGAGGGGACTTATCCGTCTATGTATGAAGTATGCTTCACATGTATGGGGAGCTCCACTCATACCGCTCTTTTAGACAGTGTGGAATCAAAAGCTTTTCGTCTTATCAACTCCTCTCCTCTAACTGACTGTCTTCAGCCTCTTTCTCATCTCCGCAATGTTGCATCTCTTGCTATCTCCTGTCGCTATTTTTATGCCATCTACTCTTCTGATCTTGCTAACTGCCTGCTTCTGTATTTCCACCTTCCTATGACTTGAACTCTTTCAAGACACGTATCCTGTAATTTTTTACAAATTCTTATGACTCTGTTCGGAGACCGGCATCTCAGTGGGCTTTTTTTTGGGGGGGAGGGCAATTTTGTTGTTTTTGTACGGTGCCTCACCTGCATAAAAAAAATAAATAAATAAACAAATAAATAAATAAATAAATAAATAAATCATCTGAGACATGCCAAGTTGTGGAAGAGAAGATAATGTACTGCACATGAAAACCAATGCAATCTTACTCATTTCCAATTTTCACACTTATCTAACTATACTAGAAGTTAATAATCGTATTACTTGTGGACTTCTTTCATGATCACCTTATGCAGTCATCCATTTCTCTTCTATAATTATTTATAAGGAATTAGTTACTAGTGATGGGAGGAATGGATGATGATAGGAGATGAACAGAGGTGATAGAGTAATCAATGGTGGTGATGTGTTGCGTGGTGATGAACTGAGGGGCTGTGATGGGAACATTAAAGACAGCCATGACTAACAGTAATGGTGGGGAATGATGAATTAATATCAAGTACTGGGATAGGAATGACGAAAGAAAGATCACGGGTTATGGGGATGACTGTTAGCGATAGAGGTGATAGAATGGCGGTGTTGAGATTAATGGGAAATGGAATATTGATTTATGATGAGGGTGATAGATGACAGGAATGCATCATCTCAAACTAGAGCATTTCCACTAGTATCACCTCACATTTGGGCGTAATCATAACACACTTAGTACATTGAAATACTGAGCAACAGGTATGGAGGCTCAAACAAATCTTGTAGGAGATCAATCAGTAGGTGTACTCTGTCTTCACGTGGCCTTGTGGAGCTTCAGTGTTTGGGTCATAACAGATGTGATGGGTACTGTGATGCTGGAGATATGAAGGATACCACACACTCCTCCGTCCTGGTAAGTGTTCAATCATGACAAGCTGCTTTGGTGGTTTAGGAGTGCAGTAAAAAGAGGAGGAGGAGGAGGAGGAGGAAGAGGAGGAGGAGGAGGAGGAGGATGAGAAAGAAGAAGAAGAAGAGAAGAAAGAGGAGGAGGAGAAGAAAGAAGAAGAGGAAGAGGAGGAGGTGGAGGAGGAGGAGGAGGAGGAGGAGGAGGAAGAAGAAGAAGAGGAGAGTTTCCTGTGCTGGTAACTTGCTAAAGAAAACAGACGCCGTCAACCGCACTCGGCTGTTTCATCTGACTTCAAGACGGCACATCTCTTGTGTCCTCAGAAAATTCAAGAATATGCTGAATACGATTGTGTTTGTCGCATTCAATTTAGGGAAGTGGTTTTGAGAGAGACAGTCCAAAACACACACACACACACACACACACACACACACACACACACACACACACACACACACATACGAGTACACACACACACCTACTTTTGGTATTAATATTATTATTCCATTAAAGTAAGTAAATAACACTATCATCATCAATATCTTTATTATTATTATTACTATCATTATTATTATTATTATTATTATTATTATTATTATTATTATTATTATTATTATTATTATTATTATTACTATTATTAATAATGTTGTTGTTACTGTTGTTGTTGTTGCTGTTGTTGCTGCTGTTGTTGTTGTTGTTGTTGTTACTAGTGTCATAGTTGATATCGGAATAAGAACAAATAACAAATAACTAAGAGAGGAACGAAAATGAGGACAAGAAAAAATGTCAATGAAGAAAGAAGAACAAGAATAAGAACATAAAAAAAAAAAAAAACACAGCAGCAGCAGCAACAACAATCACAAAAATCATAGAATAAATGAAAGAAAGTAATGAAAGAAAAACAAATGAATGAAGACAGAAACAGAGCAAAATATGTACCTATAACAACCAAATCAAAAGCAAACACAAAAATAAAATAAAAAGTTCTATACCAGTTTGTTCTTCTGAGTGATATTGCGAAACCGCTCCGGATAATCATGGAGTTCGGTAAATTTAAAGAGAACAACGCAACCCAGGATCGTATGTCAGCCAGTCACACAAGCGTATATTGGGTGAGCGGGCTGCAGTTGGAGGGACAGGGCGCAGGTACCCCATGTGCGGCGCGGGGCTCACGAGGGGTTGAAGGACCATCTCGTGGGCTTAGGGAAGACTGGTAATGCTGCAATACTAAGCTGTCATAGTTACAACTATTCAGGCTTGCCGCAGGATGGGAAAGGAGCGCCTGTATTGGACTTTTTCTCTCAATATGTTTGATAATGGAATAAGTAACGTTAGTGTTGTGACTCTCAATATGTTTGATAATGGAATAAGTAACGTTAGTGTTGTGAATCAGAGGTCGTGTTGGTGACGTGATAGTGTTGCTCGTTATGAACACGCCAATACTAAAGAGAAATATTCATAAATACAAAATCAGCTATACATGTTTCTTTTATGCAATAAGAAGACTGACCAAAGACATGAAAAGGAGGAAAAGCTCGTTCCTAATGCCGGTCCACTCTAAAAAAAAAAAAAAGAGAAAAACTCCAAAACAAAAGGCCAATCTATTTTCTAAAATGTTTTGATAATCTTTCATAATGGTTCCAGTCGTAAAAAGAAAAACATATAGATACAGAAAGAGAATTCCTAAGTAAGCCGCTCTGTCTGCATGTCTCTCTTTGTTATTATAAACGTTTTCATGAAAAGCATCACGACTCTGCAACATCGTGAGTTCCATATTATTATTATTATTTTTTTTTTTTCTTCTATGAAATACTTGAAATGGTGTGTTGAAATTTTTTGACAGGAAAGTTGACGGAGGTTGGGTTGAAGCTTCATTGGGTCTGCTGTTGTGGGAGAAGTTTGGTTATGAAGACGTAAACTTTAGTAACAGTAATAGAAATATGATGGTTAATTCTCATTATTATCATCATCATCATCATCATCATCATCATCATCATCATCATCATCATCATCACAGTCATCCCCAACATAATTTTTCAAGTACTACCGGATCATCATCATTATCACACAAGATCGAGAATATCACTTTTTATCAGAATTTCCAGGCGAGGCAGACTCGCTAGTGGCAAGGCAGCGAGCGGTCAGCTGCCGCCACAGTGCCACTGCAATCCTACAGGCGGATACAATCGATCGTGAACGTACTCGTAAAAAATGGTTAGCGGGAGATTACCAAATCTTTTGACCTTTACTTTCAACAAATTCTCATAGGAAATTGTAACGCCGCTTAATGGAAAACATGTGAATGTCACTTCCGTTTAAAGGTAACGTTACGTTTTATCTTAATTATACCAAGGCAAAACACATAAAGGCATAATTGTTACAAATTGATTAAGTATGTCAAGGATCACTCACAAATTTATCTTCCAGCTTGACCTGAAATAGCTGAAATCCTTTTATCCAGCACTCGGCACGTGTGAATGTTTCATAATTGGTTTACTGCTTTGCTACCAATTATACATTTTCTATTTCATCATCAATGTAGAAAAAAATTGAAAGGGCCAGTACCTATCACTACCCTGCATGAAATATGTTCGTACTTAGGATGCAGATAACATAGCAACGTATGCAGGTTTTTATGTAGGAAAGGATAAATAGTTTGGTAATGAAAGAAGAGTTACTGTCATATCCAAAGCTATAGTATAAGTCGTATTCGTGACGAGCACATTACAAACATCACAGTCTCTTGGTCGCATCGCCAAACAAGAAATGAATCAAGGATATCATAAGTCTCAAAAGTCACTTGCACGAGTATAACCAAGATTAACACAGTAAAGTTCAATTCTGAAGCAGTTACAAGGCAAACCACATGAGAAAATTAATCGATATGTTCATCCGTTTAATCTTTCATATTTACTGTAGCTTTTGTCATTGCTACTAATAGCTCTCCTCCCACAGTTTTTCTTCACCTCCTGAAGCTACATTGCATCATTACTATCTCTTTAAATCTAAGGCTATTGTTACATAAATGGTATTCAGCTAAACACAAATTGTTGCATAACTGATCGTCTTCCCTCTCCCTCACCCTCTGACTTAATCATAATTCACATTAAAATACCTCCTAATAATGTTTTCCCTACCTTCTCATGCCTCAGAAGGCTTAAAGCCTCGATGGGGTATTATAATCCTTCCTCATTCACCGCATCGTGTAAATTCTCCAACTCTCCAACCGTCTATCAGCATACAATCTTCCATCTTAGTGAAATACATATATCTATGAATATTCGGCCAATCCTTGAAAAGACTGATTGCTTTAATCCTCTAAACTTCCTTCACATAGCTTTTGACTTCCTGTCTTCCTCAAGCTTATACACCATTTTTTCTGTCATCTAGAGTTTCACAAAGGATACAAACTCCGTATATGCAGATTGATGACAACCTAATTTTATTTACTGAATCATAATTGTAAACTATGAAACTAAGGAACAGGTAATGTTAAGCATTTTGTCAAAGATTTCTATGCAAAGAAATTTCAATATATTGTAGCTACCAAAAAAAAAAAAAAAAAAGAAGAAATGGACGTAAGGATGTCACTTTATGCACAAATCTGACATCAGATGGACAGCGAGGCTGACAGAGAGGCAGCACTGTCAAGGAAAACAGAAGTGAAGCAGACAGGTACAGGATGGGGAGGGATTAAAAATACACTGGAGTGATCCACGAAATACGAACCGTGGAGATGCGTGAAGAAAGATTTAGAAGCGCCTTGTACTGCTGTGAATTCATGGTGCTAATTAGTGATGATGACAACCATCATTATTATCATCATTATCATCATCAACGTCATCATCATCATAAATACCGATCCCATCATGACGAAACGATGATAAATAATAAAGAAGGAAATACAAATGTGAGTTTTCTTTACTGTCATGATAAGTTATGCATTCACACACACACACACACACACACACACACACACACACACACACAATAATTACCTCTCACAAGTACACAGGTATTAATGACACGAACACTCACAATAAGAATGAGAAACACTCAGAAGAAAGAACAACAGTGCAGAGTACGACCTACCATAACCAAAAAACGAAACTTGCATCTGCATCACTGTGACAGCCGACAGTCATCTAGTGGATACATACCACGTAAAAAATAAACAAAAAGACAAAAAGCATCTCGACCATGTCTACCACAATGGAAGGTGCATATACAGTAGTAAACAATATGCGAGGGAGATCGTATGAGTTAGACAGTGTTTTGAAATATTCTCAACTCAGCCAAACAGAGATAACCACAGTCAACCAGGGATATCCAAATATCTCATCAACCATCCACAACGAACCACTCACATGCAGCCACAGAAATCAACCACAAAATTAACCAACATTGTTAATCAGACACACAATCTCGCACCCAGCAAACACAGCCTAGCAGCCCCACCCATCCAGTGCGCCACACCCAATCAGCCTCACCCAGCCACTCACACTCTTACCACTCATCCAATCGTCCAATCGCGCAGTGAGCCGCGATGCGAGGCTCCGGAACTCAAATCAGTAACTGAACCTTTTATTCCGGCACATGTAATCCGCTTTATAAATCCTCTTAGTAAAGTGGCACTCACGGGGCGCTCGCGTACACGCACCCACGCACAAGCACACACACACACACACACACACACACACACACGCACACACACACACACTAAAAGATGACCGAGGGATTGTATTACATCTATGATCGGTTCACAATAACCACGTTTTTTGTGTGTATTTCCGTGTCGTCTTATCTTTTCCATTTAGGTTTTACTGGCTGTTTTCATGTCCATTCCAGGGGATTTTCGTTCAGTTTCCTTATGCCTTTGTGTGTGCGTGTATGTGTGTGTGGGTGAGTGAATGGGTGGGTAGGTGGGCGGGTGGGTGTGGGTAGGTAGGTCATGCGGCAGAGCTTACCAGAGACTCGGGACTGTGGTGGTGGTGGTGGTGGTGGTGGATCCCTGCGGCGGGTGTATACGACTTGACAAATTGATGCTGACAGAGACAGCAGACTTGGATGACGTTACTCTCTCTCTCTCTCTCTCTCTCTCTCTCTCTCTCTCTCTCTCTCTCTCTCTCTCTCTCTCTCTACTTATTCGTCCCCACTCTTCAAACCTCCTCCTCCTCCTCCTCCTCCTCTCTCTCTCTCTCTCTCCCCATCCAGTCTGTATGATTGAAGTTGTAATGTGATTTTTCTCTCCCTTTTTTCTGGTTTTGTTTTCTGAGGGGAAGGAAGATAACGGTGGTGCCATTTTTCCGACGTTTATCCCTCTCTCTCTCTCTCTCTCTCTCTCTCTCTCTCTCTCTCTCTCTCTCTCTCTCTCTCTCTCTCTCTCTCTCTCTCTCTCCTATTCCGTTACCTGCTTCTCTGTTTTCTCAGTTTCTCTTTCTCAACCTTGCTCCAGCCACTTTTTATCTCCTACTTCCCTTCCTCCTACTTTTCCTCTTCTTCCTTCTCCTCCTCCTCCTCCTCCTCCTCCTCCTCCTCCTTTTCCCCCTCCTCATCTTCATCCTTCTTACTCTATATTAGAAAGTTTAGTAGACCACAAACAGCATTGTGGGGACCATCAAATCTGTTGCTGTTTGTTGTTCCTTTCTGATCCTTTGTGATCCTCCTCCTCCTCCAACTCCTCCTCCTCCTCCTCCTCCCCCACCTTCTCTTTTCCTCCCATTATCTCTCAAAGAACCCTTCCTATCTTGGGTCCACTTTGCTCTATTTTACTTGAATTCACAAAAGAAAATATGGAGACAAGAAAAGTCCACCCAAAGTAAAACAGAGACGGAAGGAAAGAGAGAGCGGGGGAGTGAGAAAGAGGGAGAGAAGGGAAAAAAAAGGGAAAAAAGAGAGAGAGATCAAAGACTGGTTTGAGACTGAAAAACAGTGAGGAAAATGAGTTCTCAGGAGGGACTTTAAGATTCAGAAACGACCGCCGCCCTTGTAAAGACGACGACGATAGGTGTGTGTGTGTGTGTGTGTGTGTGTGTGTGTGTGTGTGTGTGTGTGTGTGTGTGTGTGTCTCTCTCTCTCTCTCTCTCTCTCTCTCTCTCTCTCTCTCTCTCTCTCTCTCTCTCTCTCTCTCTCTCTCTCTCTCTCTCTCTCTCGCTACTACTACTAATAATAATAATGAATTCAAATTCATCCTTTCCTCTCATGTTCTTTTTTTTTATCTCCTATGCTATTTATTTATCTACCATCTCTTCACTCCTTCCCCTCCTGTTCTAGTTTAAGCCGTACAAGTATCGCCTATTTATCATTACTTTTCTCATTTTTCCACAATGTTTTCCTCATCTGCAGTCTAGTTTTCTTCATAGTTTGAACGCACGCTTCTCTCTCAATATTTCTTATTACTTCCGCCATCACGCTGGATCCCCTCCATCACCTTCCTTCCTGCCTGTTTAATTTCCTCCTCACCTCACTCTGTATATCTCACGCCTTCTATACTACACCTATGTACCTTGTCTTTTTTATGCTATTCTTTTTTTATTCATCTATCCCATCCGTTACGCGTGTCAGATCTTTCCTACATAGTTTTTTTTTTTTTTTTGCTGTCCTTTATACGTTTTTATACTTTTTTTTAATCTCGTAACTATTTTTTTTATCATTCTTATTGCATATTATTTTGTTATTGTATCTTTTATACCTTCCCTTTTTTTTCACCTTGTATATATTTTCCACTCTGCTTGTAACATGATATGTACTCAGAATTTCATTACCTGTATTACACTTGACAATTACTTACTTTTCCTTAATACATTATTTTTTTTCTGTTATTGTATCTTTTACACATTTTTAAACCTTACATTTATTTTCATTCCACTCGTAAAATAATATATACTCAGAATTTCATAAATAACTTCCCTACCTCTAAATATTTAACTTGATATCTACTTTATTTTACGTTCATGAATCTCTCATACCTTTTATAAAATTACACACTCGTATTTCACACCTTCCCCACACAATTCGCTATTAACCTTTAACAGCTACATCCCACATATTACATACCTGATGCCTTCCCTCCCTACACCTGTTACAAATTTAGCGCACCTGTTAGCCCTACCTGAACGCTCCACCTTCCAGCAATACTGTAACATCCCCGCTGGTGCACCTCTGGGAAGCCTGTTAAGCCTCCTGCCACACTGGCCCAATCATCCCCCCCTCTCGTTGTTCCCTCCCGCACCTGCCACACCTCTCCTCACTTCCCTTCCGTTAACACTAAGACTTTCCCGTTTGCAGTCCAACTAACGAACTCCTCTCCCTCTCTCTATCCCTCTCCCCTCTTTCTCACTCTCTCTCTCTCTCTACGCCTTCCTTCCTTCCTTGCCCTTCTCTCCTCTTCCACGACTCCCTCCCCTCCCTCACTCCCCTGTCGCCAGTAACTAGCTGTCAAGTGGTAACAAGGGCCCATGTCAGACCTGTGGCGGGGCTGAGGCCAGTTGTTTTTTTTACAGCTTCTTTTTTAAGGTGTTTCGTCCCCCACTCCATCCCCAACTCTCTCTCTCTCTCTCTCCTCTCTCTCTCTCTCTCTCTACAGCTGAGTGCAGGACGCCGAGGCTGTTGCTGCGGGAAGGTGTTTTTACGGCTGATGATTGTGATTGCTATTGATTATAACTGAATGGGCCTACTGATGGGGCGGTGATGGCGGCGGTAGTGGTGGTGGCGGTTGTGGTGGTGGTGATGGTGGTAGTGGTAGGAATGGTGGTAGTGGTGCTTAGTTGGAGGAGGAGGAGGAGGAGGAGGAGGAATGGGAGGCAGCAGGAATGGGAAGAAAATGGTCAGGTTCAGTTTTTTTCTCTTTTTGTTTTTTTCAAGAGTAATTTACGGTAAATACATTACAAAAAAAAAAGAAAAGAAAACAGGTAAAAAGCGTGTCCTTTGTTCTATTTTTTGTCCCTCTTTCTGGGTTTTCTTGTTCATTTTCCGATTGTAGTTTTGATTCTAAGGGAGAGAGAGAGAGAGAGAGAGAGAGAGGGAGAGAGAGAGAGAGAGAGAGAGAGAGAGAGAGAGAGAGAGAGAGAGAGAGAGAGAGAGAGAGAGATGGAGAGAGAGAGAGAGAGAGAGGGAGGGTTGCCGCTGTAGAAGGACCACTTGCAATCTACATTGAGCATCGTGTTTGGCTGCAGATTGTTGCTGAAGTGTGTTAATGTCTCCTTTGTCGAGCTTTTCGGGACTGATTTCAGGCGGTACAAGAGAGAACTCGATTACATTGCCGCTTTTTACCTCTCTCTCTCTCTCTCTTCTCTCCCTCTCTCTCTCTCTCTCCTCTCTCTCTCTCTCCTCTCTCTCTCTCTCTCTCTCTCTCTCTCTCTCTCTCTCTCCTAAGTGAATAAAACACAGACACTAGAATTCAAAAGTAATATGTATGAACAAGTTGGCATATTTCAGGATTCGGTATTCTTTCTTTGTTGTCTTATATTTTCATCTAGCTCCGTTTCAGAAAATTTAATGATGGACATTTTTACCCGTAAAATGGTAAACGATCAAACTTTTAAAACATTTCAACACGCTATCGTAAAAGAGAAAGAAAGAAAGAAAAAAAGAAAGAAAGAAAGAAATCAAGTAGCGGGGCTACAGAGTTGTCCAGGCCCAAAGCTCTTATGAGTCACAGCCCTCCATCATCTATCTCTTTAACAAGATTATCCCCACCGCAGAGAATTCGCAAATCAAGAGTAAATTGAAGGCAATGAACTTCCGATAGCAAGTTACTGAGAGTACAAGTCAGGTAAACAAGCGCATTGTGGTCTCCATGGAAGCCAGAAAAAGATTCGATATGCAGTAAACAAGTTATCTATTTGTTAAACTGACGAAATGATTGACTAAAATTATAACAAGCTGACACAATGATCCTTCACAGCATTTCTTATACTGTGGTGGAAAGACTGCCTGGAGGAAGAGTAAGTAGGACCAACCAGGGAGAAAGACTACTGCCAGTATATTTTCTGCGCGTTCGTAAACGGCGATTGAGAGGGAAGAAGCATTGCCACTCACTACTCCATTTTTTTTTTTTTTTTATCACCAGGACCTTAAGCCTGCGATGAGACAAAACGCTATCCACACACTTTTTTTCTCCTGCGCAGTTTTAAAATTTGTCAGATATAACTGGATATTTTGAAAGGAAATATTCAGAATGACCAAACAAGATCACTGCGCACTCTTCAAGGCTTCATCGGTCAACTAGTACGTGGCATATCTTTGAGGAAGATAACGTAATAAGTTTAGCCGAGTGTTGAGCATCCCGGAGCTTCTGCACGGTAATTAGCCAGGCTGAGTCGCAACCTGGATAATGGAACAGTCGCGTGTCTCATGTCAGTGGATTAATATTCCGCCACACACTCCAAGGCTCACGCCGAACGCTGAAGCCAGCCCCACATTTTGCAAGCCCTCGCATTATTTACTGGTACATTTGCAGGTGGACGTATTGACTATTATTCATTGTAGCTTTTAATGAGGTTAAAATTATACTAGATACTCGAATGTAATACTAAGCTGCTGATGAACACATCAAATAAAGATACTCCACTACACATCATTATCTACCTACTTACATATTTTGCAAGAGGAAATGTCATGAGATATTATGAGATAAGAAATAAAGGGAATACTTCATTGTAATACTAAACTATCAATGACCATATAATCTAAATGCACATGTTTTACTCCCTATCATAACTTTCTTGTACCTTTACATATAGAATATTAACAACATTTTATGAGGTAAGAAATGTAGCTAATCTTCTAATGTTTTATGGAAGGATGGATAAAGCCGCATTTAAGTGTAACTCTTACGCGAAAGATTTCCGGAGTTGTGTTAGCATTAAGCGCTATGCAGAAGAATCAATTCCCAGGATTTACATATATTAGCATAATGTCTCTATTGTTCGCCATCCCTCGACACAGTACTAAGCACAATAGTACATTTTACTGAGTCAGGCAATTAAGAACAAAAAGAACAAAGATTCTATTTTAATCTTATTTATCTATTTATATATATATATATATATATATATATATATATATATATATATATATATATATATATATATATATATATATATATATATATATATATATATATATATTTATTTATTTATTTATTTATTTATTTACTATTAATGGTTTTGAAGAGGGATTTCAGTGTGATATTTCGGAGAGAGAGAGAGAGAGAGAGAGAGAGAGAGAGAGAGAGAGAGAGAGAGAGAGAGAGAGAGAGAGAGAGAGAGAGAGGTAGAAGGGAGGGCTAGTCGGAAAGGGTAAGTGTGTGTGTGTGTGTGTGTGTGTGTGTGTGTGTGTGTGTGTGTGTGTGTGTGTGTGTGTGTGTGTGTGTGTGTGTGTGTGTGTGTGTGTGTGTGTGTGTGTGTGTGTGTGTGTGTGTGTGTGTGTGTGTGTGTGTGTGTGTGTGTGTGTGTGTGTGTGTGTGTGTGTGTGTGTGTGTGTGTGTGCAATGGTTGTATTAACTTTGTCAATTACAAAAAGCAAAAATGGAATCATACCATAAACATTAATTAAAACAGTTCAGTGATGGATGAATAAACAATATCAGCACGTTTTACAATTATTTCCATCAACACGTAAGCTAAATGATATACTGGTGATATTTACTGCTCATAATACATTGGGTGCTCCGTACATCATGTAGGAAAAAAAAAACACTGGCCTCCTGCCAAAGAATACACTGGCCTCCTGTAAAGAATACAAGGGAGAGGACACATCCCTTGCTCGAAAATGTTGCAGAGTAACAAAAATATTGTTGTGGAATATACTAATCGTTTTTTTAATTTTGAGACACTAAGGTCAATACAGGTAACTCACCCATTACCTTAACACAGATGGTTAATATACTTAAGTATCAGTATACCATCCATTCTCTATCACTAATTGAATAAGTAATATCTGTTTCTATACACAGGTGTCTCTAAAATGTGTTTCTTCATATCTTTAGATACAAATCAATAGTATTAAAAAACGCCAGACAAAATTAAAACTTGTGTCCAGTATATGAAGAATACATCACCAAATGTATACAGAGGTGACAACAGGGCAAAACTATTCGTATACTAGATGTCACCATCAAAACTATCCTAATCCCAGTGTCGCTAAGATGGATGCTGCTTCACTTCAATATAGATATGACAGTTTTCTTTCTTACCAAACACTTGAAATGTAAAGGCAATGGTCTCTCTTTTCAAACAATAAAAAGATGAGCCTTCAGGTAAAATATTTGCTACATAACCTTGTTTACTGATCACAAAAATGGAAAACATATCCACTGGTAGCATGATTCAAATGAATTTCATAAAGTAATATATTTAATGATATCGGAAGTGGTAGATTCAGTAATATTAACTACACCATCAAACTCGTCTAGTGCAAAACTCTTGTATACTATCAGAAATACAGCAAAAACAACAAACACAGCAAAAAGACTTCTGATTTTATCAAATACAGTCTCCAAGAACAAAGACAAGGCAAGAGCTTTACACAACAATGTGAACACTGACGCTAATAGTGTGTTGTGGGGATAGACTCTTAAGCAGCAGAGAGGTCTCGCCTGGTCTGGGTATCCAAGTGATTTTTATCGTAATCTCTCTCTCTCTCTCTCTCTCTCTCTCTCTCTCTCTCTCTCTCTCTCTCTCTCTCTCTCTCTCTCTGTTCGACACGCGAGTCGGAAAGTCTGTGCGAAAAGAAATTAAAAAACTCCGGAAAAAAAATACAAAGCAAAAATAGTTTATATGAAAACATTTTTGTAGCTCACTGAAAGAAATTAACACAACGCAATCAAATCAGTGACGAGTAATGATGAATAATATCAAGGTGACGCAATGGAACATTTCATCCTCCACTTTGACAATGGAGCGAAAAGGAAAAAAAAAGAAAAAAATAGTTTGTTGATGTCTAACGAGAGGGTTCAGCCAGCCCCGACCGCCCGCCCGCCCGAGGCACCAGCACTAATGTCGTTTGCTGCATCGACAGTCGCCGCTAATCTCTTAATGCAGGAGCTGCTGGATTGGAAAGGGTGAGAGGGGATGTTCCATTGTTTCCCTTACCCTCCTCTTCCCTCTCCTCTCTCGCTTCTCGCTCCCTCTTCACTACATCTACTAGCGTCTCCTCCGCCTCTCTACCCTTTTTTCTTTCTGCATCTATCAATATTTACCCGCCCCTTGTCGTTTAGTAGCTGGTATTAAGGTGCCATGGAAGCGCTACTAAAACCCGCTATTCCTCTCATCACTACACCTGTACCAGTCATCTTAACTATCACCACCACTACCTCAAGTCTTCATACACCACATCTCTGTTCCTCATAATCTCAACCACTTCTCTTTCCTTCCTGCTTTACTCTGACTTTCTGTTCCTTCATGTGACCTCATCCCCTGTGTTTATTCTCTTCCCTCAGCATATCCTAAGGCTGTGTGTTTCCCTACTCGGCCTCCTCTCTTTCTCATAATCTTAACCATCATCTCCCTTCCCTTCGTGTTCTACTCTATGACCTTCTACCCCAACCTGTGACCTCATCTTCTGTCTTCCCTCTTAATATCACAAGCTTTTACCTATTCCTCTGTTCAACCTCCTCTATTCCTTATAATCTCAACCATCATTTCCGTTCCATCTCCGTTCTCTTCCTCATAATCTCATCCCCCTTTTCTTTCTAATTCTCTTTATCCTATGACCTTCTGCCCCTACCTGTGACATCATATCCCAAGCTGGTATTTGTTTCCCTCAGCCGTATCTCTGCCCGGCTCCGTCAACCCCCTAGACCGATCTCCTCAGGCCTCATTCCTTAATCCCCTCCGAGAGGACTTAATTTATGGGTCTCGTAATTGTTTGTCAAGGATTTGCATAGAACTCGTTTGCTGCGATGCCGACACTTCCCTCGACAACAACAGACGAAGGTGATCGCACGAGGAGCAGGGAACAAAAGGGTTATAAGTAGCGACAGGTGTGCCAATAAACGGGTGTGTGGAGTAGATGTGGCACTCAAAGTTGTTTCCTGTGTTTCCTCGGATGGATATGACTGTTGACAGGCAGGTGACGGTGGTGATGATGGAGGATGCGTATGTAGTATATGGTTAGAATATATAGATACGGGAAGTGACATGTGTGATGGTGCATTGTAAGTAGACGAAATAGCTAATTAAAAGTATGAATGAAGACAGAAGTTACTTACCACCCATCAAAAATTGTGGTGGCTCATATTGTATATATATATATATATATATATATATATATATATATATATATATATATATATATATATATATATATATATATATATATATATATATACAAATTTTGGTTCAGGGAGGTAACCAATACCACGCAGAGGATAAGTTTCCAAAGATATTTCAGGATTTTTAAATGAAATAACCTTAACCCTTTTACTGCCACGGTAGTCTTCTAGAAACATTCAGAAGAGCATAAAAAAAATCATTTTCACGGAGAGATACAGTAAAGAGAAAGTGAAAGATTAATTGTATTTTCTCAACTAAAGTAGTATCTAACATGCTATGGTAAGAAAATAAGTGTCTGGAAAGTTGTAAGGTGTTATAGAAAAAAGAATGTTTAGCAATGAAAGGGTTAAGATTGATTTAGTAGTGATTGCAAGATTGGTTACACATTCTGTTATGGAGATATTCGATTTCATTCATTATTCGCTTCTGAGGAAATAAAATAATACCACTCTAAAGAAGTTTGGAGTAACCTCCAAAATGTTGAAGCCTTGTATAGTTATAACGAGAGGAACTAAAAATACTCAAAACAACACATACGCGCCTTGTAGTCAATCAAAGCTGCGAACTGAATACAAGAGACAGTCAGACAAATAGATAGATAGATAAATAGATAGGTGGTTTGATAGATAAATATACAGACAGACAGGCAGGCAGGCAGACAGACATACACTGCAGAGAGAGAGAGAGAGAGAGAGAGAGAGAGAGAGAGAGAGAGAGAGAGAGAGAGAGAGAGAGAGAGAGAGAGAGAGAGAGAGAGAGAGAGAGAGAGAGAGAGAGAGAGACTGACAGACATAAAGACAGATATGCAGACGGACATATACAGTAGACAGATAGATGTATATAACCTTAACAATCTCAATTCCTTTGTTCTCTTTAAATAAAAATAACTACTCCCCCTTTCAAGACATTTTTCAGCTCAGCATGGCGGGGACAGCACAAAGGCCTCACGATCCCGCCAAAACCATCGATCCCGTCAGGAGTACGTGTGGCTTTCTTTGGACGGAATGAGAGGTGCTGAACAAGGGACACCTCCTGTGGGGCGTCCCTGGCGTGTAAAAATTATATTACTTAAGGTTTCAGCGCTGCTCCCGTGTTTGTTCTCTCTCTCTCTCTCTCTCTCTCTCTCTCTCTCTCTCTCTCTCTCTCTCTCTCTCTCTCTCTCTCTCTCTATTAGAAATGTGATACATTTGTGTTGTCTTTGTAGTCTACGTGTTCCTGATTTTTATATTTGAATTACTATACTTTTATATTATATTCCTTGACTTATATAACAAAGAAGTACAAGAAGTATCAGAAAAGATATTGTTTTGTACGCAGGATGAATAAAAAGCGAATCTAACTTTACAGTAAACATTTCTTCAACCCTTTCACTGATGAAAAGAATGTCACACATTTAATCTAAGCAATTCTACATTTTTTTTTTTTTCTTTTTGAGCGAAAGTCAAATACCAGGCGATGAAATTTTTTAACTAAATCCGGTCACTCCTTTTGTTGCCAGCGGTGTCTTTAAAAATCATATTTGCTTACACCATGAAATTTTATTGCGCTTGAGGAAAAGTTGTAGCAACCGAAGTCTTAATCTGTTGCCAGTTACCACAACAGCATATACATTCACTGCATAGTCACTGAAATATTTTAACTACTCGATCACTCTTTTCGTTGTCAATGGTGTCTTAAAATTATGTTCTTAACCTGAACAATACCATTTTATCAAATTGCAAAGTCACATCAATGGGATTAATCTGTTGCCAATTATCAAGACACTATATACATTCACTTTACAGTCACTGAATAATTTGAACTACTCTATCACTCTTACTCTTACTCTATTTTACTCTTACTCGTAATCTACATCGCAACATTGTAATAAGCTCGAGGAGAAGTCGTAGCAATCAAAGGGTTAGTCCACTACCAGCTGTCACTCTAGACACTCCATTCGCGGTCGTCGCTTCTCATCCACGCAGACTACGGCAACTAGATAGAGTATTGAAGGGAGGCGGGGAAAGCAACAGGACCCGTGATAACCTCAATACTATATGGAGTAAATTTTGGCTTCATTAGTAAAACTAGTGGCCACATGCGTGAAGGGAAATGACGACAACAAACAACAGCGCAGAAAGCTTTCATAAATTTGCAACGTTAATTATCGGTTAATTTAATCAATAAAATAAATAATAGATAAAAGCGAGCGAGTCTGTGTTTAGTAATCCCATCTGATAAAGGTATTAAACACGCTAATTGTGAACAGTGTCGGTTTACAGATTTGAAAAAAAAAAGTGTAATTAAGTCAGCATAATCTTCAGAAAATATGCCAAAAATTTTCCCAATAAACGTCCATCAAACAAAGATTTTTTTCCCCGCAACTCATCGGCTGTGGGTGGCGAGCGTACGTGGCGAGGCTGGGGTGCATGGGGAAGAGTATGAGTACGTAGGTGGGTTAATGAGACCACTAACAAGGTCTGATTGCCTTAATGGTATAGAGTGATCCTTCCCCACACTGTCGCTCCTTGATTACTTCGGCAGCGTGTGTGTGTGTGTGTGTGTGTGTGTGTGTGTGTGTGTGTGTGTGTGTGTGTGTGTGTGTGTGTGTGTGTGTGTGTGTGTGTGTGTGTGTGTGTGTGTGTGTGTGTGTGTGTCTTAGAGAGAGAGAGAGAGAGAGAGAGAGAGAGAGAGAGAGAGAGAGAGAGAGAGAGAGAGAGAGAGAGAGAGAGAGAGAGAGAGAGAGAGAGAGAGAGAGAGAGAGAGAGAGAGTCGGTTACACAAAAGGACTATATGATACCCCACACTTTACTCCACCTTATGTAAAATGAGACTGTATGAGTGAAACCTTTCCCCTCTTCCTATGTAAACAGTACTCCAAAGAAGAACTGATAGGCATTACGTGGAAAGTCAAGGAAGTATTTTCTTAAGTCTTCCATCTAAAGGCGTAATATTAGAAACACAATATCTTCAGTGGATCCAGAGCTGATAGGAGGGAATACTGCTCCATTACTTCATATTTTCCTATATTACTGCAAATACACTAACAGCCTCAGACCAACAATGACACAGATGATCTAATTAGTGCGAGTATAAGAACAGAACTCAGAGGAACAAGATCACTACTGACTACAGCCATTCTAAACCAGTCTTGTATTCTCTCCTGCCTAATCAGTAGATAAACCATTACTGTATGTTGCCAGAATTACCATCCTGCTGGCCTTAGTGTGTGTGTGTGTGTGTGTGTGTGTGTGTGTGTGTGTGTGTGTGTGTGTGTGTGTGTGTGTGTGTGTGTGTGTGTGTGTGTGTGTGTGTGTGTGTGTGTGTGTGTGTGTGTATCCGTACAATCTCTGTCTATCCCTAAACACACACACACACACACACACACACACACACACACACACTATACAAATGCAGCATGCAGAATCACATGAAGAGAAGT
This sequence comes from Scylla paramamosain, assembly GCF_035594125.1. Taxonomy (NCBI): domain Eukaryota; kingdom Metazoa; phylum Arthropoda; class Malacostraca; order Decapoda; family Portunidae; genus Scylla; species Scylla paramamosain. The sequence continues at coordinate 14,828,930 of NC_087167.1, read as the reverse complement.
AATTAACCTCAGATGTATCGGAATAAAATCCAACTTTCTTGTTCATTTTTGCCTCTATTTCCTCCTACCGGATAGAAAAAAAAAAAAAAAAGTAAGAAAAATATGGTCCCGAGATGAAAGAGGAGCCAGGATGAGGCCCCGAGCAGGTGAGACCCTCGTGAATACCTGCTGAGGCTCTTTGATTAAGGCCAGGTATCAAGGGGGAGAAAGAGAGAGAGAGAGAGGAGTGGTGGGGGGGCAACGAGGCGAGGCAAGGAACAAGGGAGAGGGAATGAAGAAGTAAAAGGCAAAAGACTTAGAAGATGGAGATGATGAAAAATTTTGGCTAAGAAGATGATGCGAGAAATAGGAAAGAGAAAGGAAGAAGAAAAAACCTGTTTGGGATGAAATATGGTTAAAGATTGAGGGAAATGGAAGTAAGAGGGAGGGAAACAAAGAACATGAAAAATTACAAAATACATAATTAGGCAGAACAAAGGTATACGTATATATAGCGAAATTCGTGACGCGTGTTATCTGTAGATTTAAGTAATATATAGTAGATATTTAATTCCAGCTAGTGTTGCTCCTCCCTCCACGTATGGACATACAAAAAAAAGAGATAATCTGCAAGAAAACATCAGTCCCTGTACAAAACATGAGTATTTATTTTCACTTATCATTCTCATCCATAAATTTGTTCAATCTTCTTTCAAAACTTCCTAATGACTCTGCACTAACAACCTTACTACTGAATCTATTCCATGCATCTATCTCTCTGTTTGAGAACCAATTCATTCCTATTTTTTTTTTTTCAAATCTATCAAGGAGTCACACTTCTCATGCCACACCCACTGCCACTGTGACCACCATCTTCACCGTCACTCACATAATAGTCGTTCCTGTTCATGATAGTCATATTTGCGTTAATTCATGAAGTCGATTACAATAAATACCATAATAAAATTCATAATAACAAAAGTGGAAGAACGTAAAAACACAATCTCCTTTCAGTCAAGGCTGTTGGAGCGAGGTAGAGTGTGCCAACAATTAGTGGCACTATCTCACAATTTTGGCATCGAAAATTACTAAAATTATAAAGATTTGCACAATACTTATCTATAATATGGCTGCCATCTTTTACTGAATTTATCTTGCAAACATATAGAAAAAATGTTTTCAGCATGTAATGCAATGTGGGCATGAATTATTTACCGCTTACATCAAAGTGTACATTCACGTAGTTAGATTGACTCCATAAAGACATCGATGTCATTCCTGAACGTGTGTGCAGCTGATTCCCGGTGTTTTCACGTGCGCAACACTTAGTGATAATTTGAGTTACTTTTTCTTTGTTCATTTCGATAGAAGGTAAAATGAACAATTTTGTATTTGTTTATGAAATCTTAGAATATTTCGGTGATTAATATAAATCACAGTACACTTCAGCTGTGTCAGAATATGCACTATATGAAGTCATTTTCATTCCAATAAACAATAAGACAAATTTAAAAGGAAATTCCGAGAAACAAAAGGTCACATCTGTTGTGTTATTAATATATACTTGTTTGTAACTTTATTCCTGTGCGTGCGTGCGCGTATGTATGTGTGTGTGTGTGTGTGTGTGTGTGTGTGTGTGTGTGTGTGTGTGTGTGTGTGTGTGTGTGTGTGTGTGTGTGTGTGTGTGTGTGTGTGTGTGTGTGTGTGTGTGTGTGTGTGTGTGTGTGTGTGTGTGTGTGTGTGTGTGTGTGTGTGTGTGTGTGTGTGTGTGTGTACTGGAAGCGAGGTAAAAATTATCTTGAAGAAAACAGCCTGACAATTCTTCCAGCGCGAGGTACACACGTGAAAGTCAACATGAAGACAGGTGAGGTACTCACAGAATCTTTTCATTTACACAAAAGAATAATTTATTGGAACAGCTTGCTTCTTCCTTCGCCAGCTTGCTACGAGAGAGAGAGAGAGAGAGAGAGAGAGAGAGAGAGAGAGAGAGAGAGAGAGAGAGAGAGAGAGAGAGAGAGAGAGAGAGAGAGAGAGAGAGAGAGAGAGTAGAACAGACAAATAAGCAACAAATTCTGCTAACGTGTGCTGTTTAATCTCCTGGCTCAATATCTACAAAAAGTGAAAGAGAGAGATAGAAAGAAAAAAAGGAGAGTGAGTCGCTCTTTGTACGTTCGCACGGGAGTTCACTTTGGGGCATGTGGCGGGGCGCGCGGTGGCGTGGGAGAGGAGCGGCTGTGGCTGTCGCGGAAATAAAGCCGAGCGTGCTCTTTGAAGTGTAGATTGAAGGCCGGGCACCACAATCCCACTTCAAAGACGGACGCTTCTGCCGGGAAATCAAACACTCATCATTCTTGGCGGCCGCACATTGTGAAAAGGCCTCCACCGATTTGTCTGCTGTAAATTCCCCTCATCATCGTTAAGTGCTCTCTTCCTTCCTCTTTTCTCCTTCACTGAGGCTCGCCACCACCACCACCACCACCACCTTCAATACACCTGACTCTGCCTTTCCTCCTCTTTCCTCCTCTCCCGCTGCCTCCGTTCCTACTCATTCCCTCTGTCTTGTATACCAATCCTCCCTACCGCCATTTTTTTTTCTTTTTTTTCTTTTTTTTTCCTGCACCTTCTAATATTAGACTTCTCTCTGCCCGATCCAATTATTCCTCCTCCTCCTGCTCCTCATTTGCTTCCTCGTTTTCTCCTTTCCTCCTCCTCCTCCTCCTCCTCCTCCTCCTCCTCTTCCTCCTCCTCCTCATCCTCCTCCTCCTCCTCCTCCTCCTCCTCCTCCTCTTCATCACCCCTCGGCCTGTATCACCCACTACCTCTTCTCCTGCATCGCTACAAAAAGCCAAAAGGTCATTGCAAAGTGAATTCCAATTGTTTCCACCAACGGGACCACCTCTCCCACTTCCCCGTTCCGTGTTAGAGTGATCATACGCACATGCAACCACGTTCGCGATCACACACACGTACACACACACACACACACACACACACACACACACACACACACACACACACACACACACACACACACACACACACACAAACAAAAGAGTATTTGACTAACTGAGTTACAAAGGAAAAGTAATTTGGGAACACAAGAGAGAATTATTTGCAAGCTTCAGGTTATGAGAGAGAGAGAGAGAGAGAGAGAGAGAGAGAGAGAGAGAGAGAGAGAGAGAGAGAGAGAGAGAGAGAGAGAGAGAGAGAGAGAGAGAGAGAGAGAGAGAGAGAGAGAGAGAGGTGGGGGGAAGAAGCAAACTGACAATTACGTAGAAGGACAGACAGAATACGACTTGATAGACTGACAAATAAATATGAAGACATACAGATTGACAGGCTGAAACGCGCGCATACATACACACACACACACACACACACACACACACACACACACACACACACACACACACACACACACACACACACCGAGAGAGACGGACAGGTAAAAATAAATGAAAAGGTAGCACACAGACAAATAGGAAGATAACGAGGCAGACGTGTGCAAATAAAGTAAGAAAAACAAATGAACACACACACAAAAAGGGCAAATACACACACTGAGTACTAATTGTATTATCATATAGACTACACCGACCTTCCCTTCCCAGAGGAGGCGCTCTTTCCCTGCTCTCAGAATCAGTGTTGAAACCTTCACGAGTATCTGCTCTTGGAATTAGGGTTTTCTTCTTTTCTTTAACTAAACAACTGCGATAATGTTATTCAATATTCTCACATATTTAGTGAAAGAGGCGCAAGCTTTTTGTATGGTATCGGTAATCACCTAAGTCTCCGCCTGTACTGTGGCTTCTGTGGAAATTAATCCGATCAGTATTTCGAAAAAAAAATCTTAACTCTATTAGAATGTTTAATAAAAACATGTTTCTCTTATTTAGTTCTCATCATAAAATTTGTTCCGTAAACGATGTAGGAACTTGGCCGCTCTACGTACCACGGATTATGAGGAATTCGCATTTTTTTGTTCGATGCTGCAGAGTGTGTGTGTTTGTGTGTGAGAGAGAGAGAGAGAGAGAGAGAGAGAGAGAGAGAGAGAGAGAGAGAGAGAGAGAGAGAGAGAGAGAGAGAGAGAGAGAGAGAGAGAGAGAGAGAGAGAGAGAGAGAGAGAGAGAGAGAGAGAGAGAGAGAGAGAGAGAGAGAGAGAGAGAGAGAGAGAGAGAGAGAGAGAGAGGAGGGGGGAGATTTTTTTTTATGTAAGAGAGCCACTGGCCAAAGGCAACAAAAAAAAAACGAACGAATAAAAAAAGGCCCACTTAATGCCACTTCCCATTGAGATTCCAAAAAGAAAAATCAAATAAGGGAGCATAAGTGTCTTGAAATCTCCCTCTTGAAAGAGTTCAAGTCATAGGAAGGAAGAAATACAGACGCAAGCAGGAACTTAGTTTTTTTTTTTTCTTATGCAAGAACACACGCCAAGGGCAACAAAAAAAATGCTGAAAAAAAGTACCAGTTAATGCTAGGTCTCATAGAGAATTCCAAATAGAAAAATCAAATAATGGAGGATAAATGTCTCGAAATCTCCCTCTTGGAAGAGTTCAAGTCATAGGAAGGAAGAAATACAGAACCAGGGAGGAGGTTCCAGAGCTTACCAGAGAAGGGGATGAATGACTGAGAATACTGGTTAACTCTTGCATTATAGAGGTGAATAGAACAGGGACGAGAGAAAGAGGAAAGTCTTGTGCAGCGAGGCCCCGGGAGGAGGGGAGGCATGCAGTTAGCAAGATCAGAAGAGCAGTTAGCATGAAAATAACGATAGAAGATAGTAAGAGATGCAACATTGCGGCGATGAGAAAGAGGCTGAAGACAGTCAGTTAGAGGAGAGAAGTTGACGAAAATCTTTTGATTCCACCTGGTCTAGAAGAAAAGTATGAGTGGAACTCTCCTATACATGTGAAGCATTCTCCATACATGGGCGGATAAAACCCCTGTACAGATATAGCAGCTGAGGGGGGGGGGGTGATAACTCAGAACACCTAACTTTATAGAAGCTCTTTTAGCTAGAACTGGGATGTGACTTTCCAGTTTAGAATATAAGTAAAGGGCAGACCGAGGATGTTCAGTGTAGAAGAAGGGGGACAGTTGAGTGTCAGGTAGAAGGTTGCGAAGTGATAGATGTTTCAGAATGTTCTTGATGATAGATTCAAAAACTTTACATAGGCAGAAAATTAAAGCAATAAGACGGTAGTTTGATGGATTAGAACGGTCACCCTTTTTAAAAACAGGCATAATGTAGGGAAACTTCCAGCAAGAAGGAAAGATAGATGTTGACAGACAGAGTTGAAAGAGTCTGACTAGGCAAGGTACAAACACGGAGGCACAGTTTCGGAGAACAATAATGAGGGACCCTATCAGGTCCATAAGCCTTCCGAGAGTTTAGACCAGAGAGGGCATGGAAAACATCACTGCGAAGGATTTTAATGAAGTAGTCAGAGAGTGGAGGAGAGGGAGGAAGAAGAATCATCCAAGGTAGAGTTTTTAGTAATGATTTGAGCGAAGAGTTCAGCTTTAGAAATAAAGGAGGAAAAGATGAAGAAGCAAAGTTATTGTAGATGTTTTTTTGGCTGAGTGCCAAAAGACACAAGGGAAGTTAGATCTTTGTAGTGTTGTTAGGCTGGGTTGCAAACGAACCAGAGCACTGGTTTTACTGTAACTGAGGTGGTGATAAACTTCTAAATAAAGGTGGTGGGTTGGTAGCAGCCAGACTGTATGGATGCGTATCACTGCTCCTCCTCCCTTCCCCCTTCGTGTGCCAGGATGCTATAATCTTGAAAGATTTTGACACTTTCTATTAATGGAGGAGTTTTTGGCGAGTTGGAGAACAGGCTTGTCATGATTCCGAGCAGAAATATAAAACGCATAAGATTCAGATGTTGGAAGGCTCAAATATGTTTTGTGGGCCATTTCTCTGTCATGTATAGCTCGAACACAGACTGTGTTCAACCACGGTTTGGAAGGCTGAGATCTAGAAAAAGAGTAAGGAATGTACGCCTCTAGGCCAGACGCTATCACCCAGGGTTGGAAAAAAAAACGTTTTTTTTTTTTTTTTTTTTTTTTTTACCCGACCGACTGGATTCTTTTGGGGGATTTTTTTATTTATTTATTTATTTATTTTAGGGAGGAGGGTTTTCATTTTTTTGGGAGGGTTATTTGTTTTTCTTTATTCTTCATAATTATATGAAAGTAAGTTTAAATAAGCAATTAAAAAGTAATCTAAGAGTGAAACAAAAGCTTTGAAGTTATTTTTCTTTTTTATGTAGGAAGGGGACCGGTCAAGAGCAACAAATATATAACAAAAAAAAAAAAAAGGTCCACTAAGGTGTCGGTCGTCAAAAATTACACGATAAGCGTGTTGAAACCTCCCTCCTAAAAGAGTCCAAGTCATAGGAAGGTGGAAATACAGAAACAGGCAGGGAGTTCCACAGTTTACCAGAGAAAAGGATGAATAATTAAGAATACTGGTTAACTCTTGCATTAGAGAGGTGAACAGAACAGGAGTGAGCAGCGAGGCCATGGAAGGAGGGGAGGCATGCAGTTAACAAGACCAGAAGAGCATTTGACATGAAAATAACAGTAAAAGATAGCAAGAGATGCAACACTGCAGCGATGAGAGAGAGGCTGAAGGCAGTCAGTTACAAGAGAGAAGATGAGAAGACGGAAAGCTTTTTGATACCCCGCCATACATGTGAACCATACTCCATACATGAATGGATAAGGTCTCTGTACAGAGTTAGCAGCTGGGTGGTGAGAAAAAACTGGCTTAGAAAACTCAGCACACCTAAATTCAAAGAAGCTGTTTTAGCTAGAGATGAGATGTGGAGTTTTCAGTTTAGACTATAAGTAAAGGGATGAACCAGGATGTTCAGTATAGAAGAGAGGGACAGTTCAGTGTCATTGAAGAAGAGGAGGTAGTTGTCTGAAAGGTTGTGTCGAGTTGATAGATGGGGGAATTGAGTTTTTGAGGCATTGAATAATATTAAGTTTGCTCTTCCTGAAGGGTTGGACGTCTACGAAAAGACGTGGAATAGTGCAAGGTGATATCATCAACGTAGGAGTGGATAGGACAAGAAGTTTGGTTTAGAAGATCATTAATGAATAATGGGAAGAGAGTGGGTGACAGAACAGAATCCTGAGAAATACCACTGTTAATAGATTTAGGAGAAAAACAATGACCATCTACCACAACAGCAAAAGAACAGTCAGAAAGGAAACTTAAGATGAAGTCACAGAGAGAGGGATAGAAAGAGTAGGAGGGTAGTTTGGAAATTAAAACTTTGTGCCAGACTATATCAAAAGTTTTTGATATGTCTAAGGCAAAAGCAAAAGTTTCACCAAAATCCCCAAAAGAGGATGACCAAGACTCAGTAAGGAAAGCCAGATCACCAGTACTCGGCAACTTTTACATTTTTTTTTTTATGTATAGGTACATATATAGATTTTAATTATCAATATGATATAGAACAATATTTTGATATGTATTTTTTTTTTTTTTTACCCAAAACTACTCCACTTAGGCTTTTTTTTTTTTTTTTTTTGAGGGGTAGGAGTTTAATTGCCAACCCTGCTATCACTCTGTTATTCGCTCAGCACACAGAAACGGGTCTCAGACACAAAAGCAGTAGTCATTTCACGGAAAATCAGCATAATACCTCCTCAAGGCCCCCAATTAGCAGAAGCAAAAAGCCAGAGGCACCTCCGCTTAGGGGAGGATCATGAGGAGGGATTGGAACGATAGGACAAGATACAGATGAGATTGTGATCGAGGGAGCCCAACAGAGAAGATATGGTAACAGCGCAAACAGAAAGCTTAGAGGTTAGGAAAAGGTTATGAATGTTGAGGGTATCTCCAAGACAGTCAGGAATATGAGAGGGATGTTGCACCAGTTGCTCTAACTCGTGGAAGATAGCAAAGTTAAAAGCTAGTTCACCAGGATGGTCAGTGAAGGGAGAGGAAATCCAAAGCTTGTGATGAACATTGAAGTCTCCAAGAATAGAGATCTCTGTAAAAGAGAAGAGAGTCAGAATATGTTCCACATTGGAAGTTTAGTAGTCAAAGAATTTCTTATAGCCAGACGAGGTAGGTGAGAGTTATACAGCACAGATAAATCTAAATTGACTCTGTATGACTGTAGTCATGGCCAGATGTTGAAAAACTAGAAAGATTCTAGAGCGTGGCCACGAGAGCAGGTTAAATAGTTGCGTACATAGACGCAGAGAAAGGGATGAATGACTGAGAATACTGGTTAACTCTTGCATTAGAGAGGTGGACAGAATAGGGATGAGAGAAAGAAGAAAGAGGAGGCATGCAATTCATAAGATCAGAAGAGCAGTTGGCGTGAAAATATCGGTAGAAGATAGCAAGAGATGCAACATTGCGACGATGAGAAAGAGGCTGAAGACAGTCAGTTAGAGGATAGGAGTTGATAAAATGAAAAGCTTTTGATTCCACCCTGTCCACAAGAGCGGTATGTGTAGAACCCTCCCATACATGTGAAGTATACTCCATACATAGACGGATAAGGCCCCTGCACAGAGTTAGCAGCTGGGGGGTGGGGGGTAAAAAGAAAAAACGACGGAGACGACTCAGAACGCCTAACTTCTTGGAAGCTGTTTTAGCTAGAAATGAGATGTGAAGTTTCCATTTAGAAAGGACAGACCGAGGATGTCCATCGTAGAAGAGGGGAATAGCTGGGTGTCAATGAAGAAGATGGGATAATTATCTGGAATGATGTGTTGAGTTGATAGAAGGAGAATCGGAGGGCTTGGGGGGAATGAAAACTATTTAACGTAGCAAGGCAGCTAATACATTATGATTCCAAAATACTACACTGAATAGCAAATTAAAAGAATGAGGTCACAACATGTACGAATTCGTTCTAAATTAATAAGAGCAAATACTAAAGTAGTACACTCGTAGCCCATTACACTATCTATAACCACAGTCAAAACTTGTTAGGGTGCCACACTCTATACAGTATTCACCATTTATTCTCAATCTTTAGTACGTATTCAGATCTGGTGACATTCTCATACAATAATTTATAAATTAAAGTTTTAAGTGGGGTGGTAATAATGAACGTGAACATCAGCCAGTTCATTTACACTGGGTAAACTCTGGAAATCTCTGCCTGCTTCTACATGTACCCCTATCGAAGACAAACTCTTCCAGCACTGAAGTTTCAAGATATTTTTTAGGCTTCCTATTCATTTATTTAAAAAGAGGGAACAGTATAAAGAAGGAGGCAGTACTGAAGAGAAGAGGCAGTAGACACCCAGCCGTAAAGGTAGTTACTGCCAGGGAGATCCCAAGCACTGGATCAGGGTATACTGTAAATTTATCTATGACCCAACTGTGACCTCCCTGAAGAGTTTCCCTTTGTGTTTCACAACACAGTCTGACCTCTAAAGATGGCTTTCTTCCTTCACAGAACTTTACATGCACCTAACATACGCACACCTTTCACTCAAAATTCAAAATAAAAAAGCAATAATTACTCAAACAAATACTGAATGGAAAGAGGAAGAGGAGTAAACGTTGTTTCATGCCATCCCATCTACCATCTCTCTCTCTCTCTCTCTCTCTCTCTCTCTCTCTCTCTCTCTCTCTCTCTCTCTCTCTCTCGCTCTCTCTCTCTCTCTCTCTCTCTCTCTCTACACACACACACACACACACACACACACACACACACACACACACACACACACACACACAATATATATATATATATATATATTTATATATATATATATATATATATATATATATATATATATATATATATATATATATTATATATATATATATATATATATATAATATATATATATATATATATATATATATATATATATAATATATATATATATATTTATATATATATTATATATATATATATATATATATATATATATATATATATATATATATATATATATATATATATATATAGTTATTTAATCTACAAATGGCAAAAATTTCCTGATCTTTTCCTCATCATCCATATTTCTTTTCCACGGAAATTTGTTATTAGTGATTTTCATGTCAATAAAGGACCACCACAACAAAATAGGATCGAACAGCAATAAAAAAATAATATATGAAATATGTAAAAAAAAATAAATAAGAGAGAAAATAATAATAATAATAATAATAATAATAATAATAATAATAATAATAATAATAATAGTAATAATAATAATAATAATAATAATAATGATAATAATAATGATAATAATAATAATAATAATAATAATAATAATAATAATAATAATAATAATAATGATATTAATAGTAACAATAATAATAATTACAATAATAATAATAATAATAATAATAATAATAATAATAATAATAATAATAATAATAATAATAATAATAACAATAATAACAACGGTAATGATAATAATAAAACGAAATAGTGAGGTAAGATATAGGCGAATTCCAGCAATATCTTATCTTCGTCACTACTTTTTATTTTATTTATTTATTTATTTTATTTTATTTATTTTTTTTTTTTTATGTAAGATACCCACTGGCAAAGGACAGCGAAAATATTAGAAAAAAAAAAAAAGCTCACTTGTGTGCCGTTCCCAAAGAGATTGCCGAACAGGTTGGTGGTGTTCTTTTTATACCTCGGCTTTTCTTTTCTCAGATTTTCTGCCATTTTAGAGAACCATGTTTTCTTTTCTATGACTGCGTTTTCTTTTCTGCCGGTGCGTTTTCTTTTCTTCGGCTCCGTTTTTATTTGGATGACGGCGCAACATTCTTCCCGCGAGGACTGGGTTATCAGGTTTCTTTCGCGATGGATCCCTCTAGTTTTATCATGAGCTTGAATTGGAAAGTAAGGGATTCGCTATCGTAAAGTTCCCCAACGAGCAATTGGCCAGAGGAAGAATGGCCATTTGAGGACTTGGCCATGGCGAAATATCCCTTTGCCAAACATGACATGACCAAATGTGCCCTGGCCAAAAATCTAATATGACACGTCAAAATCTAACCTGGCGAAACATCCCCTTGGCAAACATGACACAACCAAACGTACCCTGGCCAAGGACAACAGGATACTTCGCCAAGTTAGTTTTGTGATGTCCTGTTTGGCTGGGGAGAGATTTGGCTTGATTACGTTTACTTATGATCATTTTCGACCAAGGGAGATTTGGTCAGGGGTTCTCTGATAGCCCAAGGTATTCGCCATCCTCGAACATAATCTGAATGTAGCTATAAATACTGGTCTTCATGTGATAAATATTTTAACGTTGTAAGAAAATAGTAACACTGATCTCCCTTCGCAAAGTGTATTATCAAGTGAGACCTTCACCGGATGGGTGTTACCTGTCCGCCAGATGTACAAACCCATGCCTGTGCCACGCCCCAGCCGGTGCTCACGCAGGGAATTGTGAGTGTTATGAATACTGGGAAGGACTCTGGCTGACATT
>NC_087167.1:14787500-14812500 GCF_035594125.1 Scylla paramamosain | reverse complement strand
TCTGAGACCTCTTCGTCAGTTTTTCTCATCTTTCCAGCTGCTAACTCTGTACAAGGGCCTTATTCGTTCATATATAGAATATGTTTCACATGTCTGGGGCGGTTCCACTCATACCGCTCTTCTAGACAGGGTGGAATCAAAAGCTTTTCGTCTCATCAACTCCTTTCCTCTGACTGTCTTCAGCCTTTTTCTCATCGCCACAATGTTGCATCTCTTGCTATCTTCTACCACTATTTTCACGCTAACTGTTCTTCTGACCTTGCTAACTGCATGCCTCTCCTCTTCCCGCGGCCTCTCTGCACAAGACTTTCTTGTTTCTCTCACCCCCTATTATGTCCACCTCTCTAATGCAAGAGTCAACCAGTATTCTCAGCCATTCATCCCTTTCTCTGGTAATCTCTAGAACTTCCTGCCTGTTTCTGTATTTCCACCTTCCTATGACTTGAATTCTTTCAAGAGGGAGGTTCCAAGACACTTATCCTTCAATTTTTGTCAACCGCTTTGGACCCTACTCGGGGACTGGCATCTCAGTGGGCCTTTTTTTTTTATTGCATTTTTGTTGCCTTTGGCTGGTGTCCCTCCTAAATGGAAAAAAAAATAAATAAAAAGCATACTATGAACGCCATCAGCAATATGAACAGGACAATTTAAGGGTGGTTTTCGCGAACCTATTTCCTGCACGCAACACACATAAATATATAATAAAAACTGTAACTCAGGTTGCGTAATATGACACATAAGAACACAGAACGGAATTCATAGTGTAGCACACCAATCCCCTACACAGGAAAATTACATAATTAAGGTCTTAGGAAAAGCCGCTTAAAGAAACAGCTTCGAACTATTGAAAAGAATCACTAAAAAGCCGACGTAACGACATCATTTTTCTTCCGATCTCCCCCTCGCCTACAGAAGAGCTCAGAGGCAAAGCGTTACCCTGTCAACTATTTCCTTGCCCTCAGTGTCACTTGAAAACGTAAGCCTCCCAACAGCAGTCACCGTGTAATTGTCAATTAGTGTATAAAACTCTATACCGTTATCCCCTGAGTGCAAAGACAAACTTAACAAATAAACGATATATGTAGTTTCCTTGAACTTAGCAATTCCCTCATTATTGAGACCAATGACTGCGAGTATATAGAAAACAGTCTCTCTCTCTCTCTCTCTCTCTCTCTCTCTCTCTCTCTCTCTCTCTCTCTCTCTCTCTCTCTCTCTCTCTCTCTCTCTCTCTGGTAGAATTTAGCTCCGACAAGAATTCGGAGAACAGGAGCGCTCTCTCTCTCTCTCTCTCTCTCTCTCTCTCTCTCTCTCTCTCTCTCTCTCTCTCTCTCTCTCTCTCTTTCTCCTCCTTTTGCGTAACTCGAGTTTGCCTACGGTTGTGAGCCAATGATTCCGAGTTGAGTGTCAACGCAGCAATGCAGTCATGCTTGAAATGTGTTATGTTTGTATTGCAAGTGTGGAAACAGCACGCGGAGGACGAAGAAGAGATGCAAGAGATATATTTACTATTATCCCCAAATATTACTGTTTCTGCTATTAGTAGCATAATATTACTACTCCAGTTCGTTTACTACTACTACTACTACTACTACTACTACTACTACTACTACAAATAATAATAATAATAATAATAATAATAATAATAATAATAATAATAATAATAATAATAATAATAATAATGATAATAATAATAATAATCAGGCCATTACTACAAAATCACACTGGAGTTTTCCATGTTTGCGTAGAAACAAAGAGTCAAATTCATGCCATCTTCAGTGAAAGATGAACGAGTAAATGCACTAACTGGAGTCCAGCGATCACCGATTTGCGAGATACAAATTGCCCTTGAAACCCATGAGAGAAGTCAGTGAGCAGGAAACATGACTACCAAGAGAACGGGAGGGAACTCAACCAAATTCAGCATAAAAGTTTCGAAATATTTACAGCTGGCAAAGAAAATTATTGAAAGGCAGGATGCTGCATGTCTGACAAAACTGTAGAAGGGAAAACATGGAAAGCAGAAGAAAAGGCACAAGATGGATGTCACACGCTGTAGCAAGCCACGTAAAGTATTAGTATTCAAGAAAGTAATAAATTCACAATGGGGTATCGCCGAAAACATCAAAGCACGGAGAAGAAAATTAAATTCTGGAAACATGATATCAAATAAAAACAAGGTATAAGAACAATTATTTAAAAGGAAAAAAGCCCGGAGACCAAAGCAAAAATGCTGCTTTACTGAAGAGTTCCTTTAGTTTAGACTCCACTGGAAATGTGTGTTCTCTCCACCCAACTGAGATTTGAGAACATTCGTATATATCGTTTTTTTACAGAACCACGAACATCTGTCCAGTTTTTCCATCCCCAAGGCCACAGCTGCTCATCGTGAATGCTGCAGCAGTGCATTCACCAACACACTGCTGTTCCACCCATGAAAGCCTTGTTCACTGGCACCTTCCAGGGTAAAAAATCTAAACTTCGCAACTTCCACTGACCACAGAGAGAGAGAGAGAGAGAGAGAGAGAGAGAGAGAGAGAGAGAGAGAGAGAGAGAGAGAGAGAGAGAGAGAGAGAGAGAGAGAGAGAGAGAGAGAGAGAGAGAGAGAGAGAGAGAGAGAGAGAGAGAGAGAGAGAGAGTAGGATATATAAGGATAGGACACCTTTTTTATTTCAGGACAAAAAATAGGTAGGATGCTTGGACAACAAATATACATCGAAATATGACTGTCGTTGCTATACTCAAGCTGTACCAAAGAAATCTAGAAGTCCATTATAATCAAACAAAGATGTCAAAAGGAGAAAATATGTAAGAGGAAACGAAGATGATCATGAATAAAGACATAAGGAAGAAACAAGAAATTAAAGAAAAAATACAGTGGAAATATATGTAACGGTTAAAGTATACTGCTAAACATTAAAGGGGAAAAAAAGGACGAAAGCAAGAAGGAAAAATAATTAAAAATAAAATCTGGGAGGCACTGAAAACATGGAGAGAGAGAGAGAGAGAGAGAGAGAGAGAGAGAGAGAGAGAGAGAGAGAGAGAGAGAGAGAGAGAGAGAGAGAGAGAGAGAGAGAGAGAGAGAGAGAGAGAGAGAGAGAGAGAGAGAGAGAGAGAGAGAGGGAGGAGGGAAGGGGGTAGGAGGGGAAGCAGGAACAGGAGCTTTTAATATGTTTGAGAAATATGTTCACTGAAACATTAGTTCATTGAGAGTGAGGCGAGGCAGTGGAATGGGTGGCGAGTGGAGCTGACCAACGCCTTCATGATATAGGGGAGTTTGTCTAAAGGCGACCAGTGGGTGACGGAAGCAAGCAAGGGGAGGCGAAAGATGAACACGGAGGAAGGGGAGAGGAGAGGAGACTTGTGGAAAATAACAAAACACAATAAATAGACAGACTGGTAGATATTGTTTTTAGTGTTATTCTGTTTCTGTGTGTGTGTGTGTGTGTGTGTGTGTGTGTGTGTGTGTGTGTGTGTGTGTGTGTGTGTGTGTGTGTGTGTGTGTGTGTGTGTGTGTGTGTGTGTGTGTGTGTGTGTGTGTGTGTGTGTGTGTGTGTGTGTGTGTCCCGCCTCTCCCCCTTTGCAACACTCGTAATCTCTGTGACTTTTGGACGAGCGACACGATTTTCATTAAACAATTGCGAGCCGAGTTTCCATTCTGCCTCGAATCCTTGAAATATTTTTCCATCTCTGATACTTGCAAAATGACTTTCTTTTTTTTTTCGCTTTATTTTCTTTTTTTTTCGCCCTTATTATTTTCTTGGTTTCATGACAGTAATACTCCGCCTAAATCATGAGGCCCTTTTTTTTTCGCTTCAGAATTAGAAAAAACATTACTAAACTTTTCACTCTTTACACTTTATTTTACATATTTTACTATTTTTAGCGCTAGTATGCATTTTGAGTTTGCACAGGTGGAAAAATGAATATGAACTGCAAACGTAAGCTACGGAGGTGTCTGTTTCGATGAATACATGTGTGTGTGTGTGTGTGTGTGTGTGTGTGTGTGTGTGTGTGTGTGTGTGTGTGTGTGTGTGTGTGTGTGTGTGTGTGTGTGTGTGTGTGTGTGTGTGTGTGTGTGTGTGTGTGTAGAGAAGACAGGCTGTGCACATGTGGTAATGATCCAGTCTGAGGAGCATGTCGTTCTTGAGTGTCCCTTGTCCAGTTCGCAGCATGTACAGCATCACCAGTATTCATGATTTATTCTCCAGCACAATGAGAGGTGAAGAGAGTAACAACAACAAGAATGGCCAAGGACACGTTCTAATCTGCTGCTGAAGTAAAGCTGCTTCCGCTTAGCCGCTTGTGCCGACGATTGTGAGTAACTGAATTCACTCGCACTTTCACTTCCACTCGACTGTAGCAAACCATGAAAATATATAAATAAAAACAGGGCGTGCACTTCAAAGAGACATGCCAAGACCCTGAAGGAGAATTGCACATAAAGACTGCAACGCAAGCCAATCTATCTGGGAGTTTCTAAGTCAATGTATTTTCCGCTCTCAAAAGAGAGAACAACCCTCCACGTAGAAGTTTTAAATTGCATTCTCACGTGTGTGTGTGTGTGTGTGTGTGTGTGTGTGTGTGTGTGTGTGTGTGTGTGTGTGTGTGTGTGTGTGTGTGTGTGTGTGTGTGTGTGTGTGTGTGTGTGTGTGTGTAATGTTGTATCCTTATTTATTAATATACTATAACTTATACGTATTATAACTTTTTGCCACGAATTAAGCCATGTTTAAATAACACAAATATTCATCTCCTGAAGATTGGCACACTTACACAGATAGATAAATAAACATATATATATATATAGAGAGAGAGAGAGAGAGAGAGAGAGAGAGAGAGAGAGAGAGAGAGAGAGAGAGAGAGAGAGAGAGAGAGAGAGAGAGAGAGAGAGAGAGAGAGAGAGAGAGAGAGAGAGAGAGAGAGAGAGAGAGAGAGAGAATGTAATATATAGACAGATTGATAGATGCACAGACGCATAAACAGATGAACAAATATTCTCTTAATGTGTGTGTGTGTGTGTGTGTGTGTGTGTGTGTGTGTGTTTATGTGTCCGCGCGCAAGCCCGTAATTCGAGCACATTCACTACACAGTGAAAAATTTTGTACGAGTTGATTCATCGTGACAAATTAATTATAGATAAAGTTCTGGCGTGTTTTCTGTCCCACCATCACTTCTATTGTATTGGCATCACTTCTTTCAAATCGCTCATTTAAAGAAAACGGGAAGCCGGCATTGTCTCGTATACAATCACTAGAATTCAACACAGGATACAAAAAAAAGGAAAAAAAAAAGAAAAGAAAAGAAAAAAACATGCGGTTATTTTATTTTGCCGCTTTTATGCTCGTGACGTCATTTCAGGGCGTGGTTCTGATTGGCTCATTGTGATTTTTCCTCCCCATCCCTATTACTCTCCTCCTCCTCCTCCTCCTCCTCCTCCTCCTCCTCCTCCTCCTCCTCCTCCTCCTCCTCCTCTTCCCCTAGCCAGTGTAATGTACGACAGCAATAATCAACAAGGACCCACAAGGGTGAGAGGCGAGCGTGCTTCAATATTGACTCCCATTAGATTCTTCATAAATATCAAACAAAACTATAGAAGACATGAATAAAAGATTAACTGTTCGCTCCACCTCCTTACCTACAGTGCCCCCCTCCCCTTCTCTGTGTCCCCTCTGCTCCTCCCTACGTGTCCATTTTATGTATGACAACAGAGAGGGTTGGGACACGAGAGAGAGAGAGAGAGAGAGAGAGAGAGAGAGAGAGAGAGAGAGAGAGAGAGAGAGAGAGAGAGAGAGAGAGAGAGAGAGAGAGAGAATAGGCAGTATGTAAGAGAGGAGTGTCTTACTGGAGATGGAAAAGGAAGGATAGGAGGAAAGGAAAAGGAAATGGGAGGAATAACTAGTGATGGAAGCTTTAATTTGCATATTTGTCCTCTCTCTCTCTCTCTCTCTCTCTCTCTCTCTCTCTCTCTCTCTCTCTCTCTCTCTCTCTCTCTCTCTCTCTCTCTCCGCTTCGCCATTGTCCACGATGTTTGTTTTTTTCTCTCAATTATTTTTCCCTCGTGATATAACACAGGCAGAACTTTTTCGTGTTTTACATTTTATATTCATTCTGGTTTTGTCATGATTCTTATCACTTATTCTTCGTCACTTTGTTGCACCCGTTCACTATTCTTTTTTTTTTTTTTGTGATCCCTATGTCCTAAGAAAAGTTCAGCCGTTCGTAATTATATATGTGCATGTATGTATATTTCTATGTATGAATGAATATGTATGTATATATATTAGTACTCTATCCTCATTAACATCGATAAGCTTTGTACCCCGCCTTGACTGAATGGTACTGACGGGCATTCGGTATACTCTTACTGACTAGAGAGCGCCTGGTAACCTTTGGACTCCCAGTTGATAGATCCATAATATTTGCACTTGCACTGTACCCTGTTAATTGAAGCGCGCCTCCCGATAACCTTTAGAACCCTATTAGTCGACATTTGCCCATCAATTAATAGACCGTCGCCCATCGATAACATTTGAACCACCATTTGTAGACATTTGTCCATCATCTGATAGACCAGCACCCATCGGTAAGTTTTGGACTTTCACTGATGGAAGATTACCTATCCATATCTTCTAAAGTCCCCAGCGAATAAAGGATGCCCACTAATATCCTTTGAACCACCACTAATAGATCTTTGCCTACAGATATTTTTTAAGCACCCTTTAAAATTCTTAACCCCTTCAGTGTGATATGCAATAATTCACAGCACAAAAAAAACAATGAATGGAATCTTTATAAATATTTACAATAAAGAGGGGAATAAAAAAAAATATATACTCGTATATATTTTGCAGTGTTTAGGCAGTATAATACCTGGAGATGGCTCTAGAACAAGAAAAGATATCTCACAGTGTTAATAGTTAATTAGTAGAAAGATGTGCCAAATAACAATGAAAGCGTAATGTTGTTTAGATTATGAGCCAAGACGACATGTTATAATAAAATATTGTAACTTTTTTGGGGCAAGTAAACCACTGATTACTATTATTACTATTATACACCAGTGAATAAAGGCCACCCACATATAACCTCTGCACGCAATTGATTCACAAGTGTTTATTCATATAATTTATACCAGAATTAATGGACACTCACTCATGGATATCCTTAGGAACTCCATTTATTGATGCCTGTCCATTGATATCTTCTGACTCGTGCCCATTAATATCCTTTATACCGTCACTGATTGATGGGGGCTATCGATATCTATTACACCCCCATTGATGGATGTGCACCCATTAATATCCTCTGTATCCCCATTGACTGACGGGCTCCCATCGATATCCACAATTATCTTCTTCACCTTCTTCTCTCTCTCTCTCCATCTCCCCCTCTCTCTCTCACTCACTCACTCTCTCTCTCTCTCTCTCTCTCTCTCTCTCTCTCTCTGTGTGTGTGTGTGTGTGTGTGTGTGTGTGTGTGTGTGTGTGTGTGTGTGTGTGTGTGTGTGTGTGTGTGTGTGTGTGTGTGTGTGTGTGTGTGTGTGTGTGTGTGTGTGTGTGTGTGTGTGTGTGTGTGTGTGTGTGTGTGTGTGTGTGTGTGTGTGTGTGTGTGCTGGCTTGTGGCAATTCCTCTGGGTGTGAAGTAACGCTCTCTCTTAACTTGGTGCCATATGACTTAATTTCTGTATTGTTGCAGCACCTTATCTCAATTAATTCATATTCTTTCTAAATACCTCAGTCGGTCGTCCCTTGCTAACTTCCTCCTTTCATATATTATTCTTTCATCTTTTCAGTTTATGTATCATTTTGTGACGCTTTTTATTTTTTTTTCTAATCAAACAATCATTCAATAAATTAGGTATCATTTGCAGCCACTGGCAAAAATAAAATCTGTGGGACTCAACAAGTATTACTTTCAAGTAAAATGCCTGCAACACAAGATTAATAAACCGAGCTAATTGTTAAACGACTTTCAAGACACAAAAGTCGAGCCGGGGAGAATAAACTTATCGCGCTTGTAAAGTCGACCCAGAAGTTTCAAGCTCGACTGGAAACGAAAAGGTCAAATGGGAGAGCAGCGTTGGAAATACTAGTTGATAACTGACACGAAAAACCATATTATAACATAACACCATTATTCTAAATCCTCTCGCACTTAACAAATCGGCTTTCTGAGTTGTACATGACCCATCACTCCCGAGGTGAGGCTCAAAATTAGAGAGTGGAGCCATAATCAATGCTAATGTAATTCCATCCAGGTAAATATCGGTAACATATTAATTAAGAATAATAATCATAATATAGAGGAAGATTTGCGCTGCATTTCCTAATTATAAGTCCGAGTTTTATCAGAATCCAACTTCGCACTCAACGGATTACACCAAACATTAACTTTTTAAACATCTCTCTGAGTGTTGGCAATCTGAACTCTAATAAGGGAACGTAATTGCTGCATATAATTATGTCATCAGCGCAGGAATATTTTTTTTTAAGTTGAAAATTATAACCTCGAGTACGTTGCTAATAAGACGGAAAGCAAAGTGCGGGGAACGTAAAAACACTATTATACATATTAATTAACCCGGTCTGTAGTTAAAATGTCGTTAAGTTCTACAAATGCGAAGTCCAGTTAAGAAACATCCTGTAATCACACAAAGTACATTATCATTACTATTTAACGAGCAAACATTAAAATCCCAAATTATCCTTTTACTTTGATGACACACGTGCAGATGATAATTAATACAAAGATCAACGTGTCGGTGGCTCAGTGTTCTTGATGAGCTCAGTGACTGGCTGGCTTACAAATGGCTATCCTCAGACTTAATAAAAATTGCCCTGCGTAAGTTTAGAGTATAATTATGAAACACAGCTAAAGGAGTGATCAAATAATTCAAACTTATTAGCGCCTGATGTTTTACTATTGCTAAGTAAGACCATGCAGATTTACTCCTGTCAAGTAACAGGTATCATGTTATCACAGCTGGAAAAGGGTTAACGCACTGTTCTTTTTTTTTTTCTTCAAGCCTGACACTCCCTACTCTAAAGCTTCAAGATACTCCACTGCGTAGCTTTGATCTTTCTTTCATATTGTCGTTTTAACATAGGGAATTGATAACTTCTGTAGGCCTTTTATTTTTTTTTCATTGTTGTTGCCCCTGACCAGACCCCTCTTACACAAAGTTTACTGGATCTTCATTATATCCTGTGAACTTAACTTGCCAAACCTAATAAAAGAACGCCATTTAATGAACACAAGAAACTTTGGTCAATGCTATCATGTTCTCCCATACCTGGGTTACAAGTAATAGTGCTTACTTTGGTAAGTAATGGGCCAACAGATCATAAGGTTAATGTTCTATTCATTGTTATGTATGATGAAATATTGGTTTTCAAGAATAAGCAAGATTCCGTACTAAATCACAACACGCCTACCATAACTAACACACACACACACACACACACACACACACACACACACACACACACCAGCCTCTTGTTTCCGCTACACATTTCTCATACCTCCTCCTTCTCCTTCTCCTGCCCTACGCTCTCCCTACTCGCATTACGCCTACAAAGAATTTAATTGATTCCATAAATAACGAGAGTCGTCTTTATATGCTCTCTCTCTCTCTCTCTCTCTCTCTCTCTCTCTCTCTCTCTCTCTCTCTCTCTCTCTCTCTCTCTCTCTCTCTCTCTCCCCGTCTCCCTCTTCTCCTTTTCCCCTCTGTCTTATCTTTCCTCCCGACTTCCGCTCTTCCATTCTTCCTTTTCCTCCCCTTTTCTGGATCAAGTTTGTCTGAATGTACCGTCCCCCCTCCTCTCTCTCTCTCTCTCTCTCTCTCTCTCTCTCTCTCTCTCTCTCTCTCTCTCTCTCTCTCTCTCTCTCTCTCTCTCTCTCTCTCTCTCTCTCTCTTAGTAAAATGGGAATTATTGGAGAGAGCGACAAGAGTGACGGGTTAGGGGCGGGGAAAGGAGAGGGCCCGAGTGACAGGGGACACGTAGGGAGAAAAGGGCAAGTTAAGGACGCCGGTGCTGGGGAGAAAAGATGGTAGGGTTAGGAGACCTTATCGCTGGGAAATTGCAGCGTAAAAAAATTGGGGTGCATTGAAAGGAAACCCACGCTACCTTATGCTGACACACGCACGCAAGCGCACAAACACACGTACACGTACACACACACACACACACACACACACACACACACACACACACACACACACACACACACACACACAAACACACACACACACACACACACACACAACTAGCTAGCTAGCTAGATAGATAGATAGATATAGACAAATAGATAAATAGATAGATAGATAGAGAGATAGATGGATGGATGGATAGATAGAGAAAGAGATAAACAGAGATAGATAGATAGATAGATAGATAGATAGATAGATAGATAGACAGATAGATAGATGGATGGGTGGATGGATGAATAGATACAAGAATGGATGGAAAGATAGATGGATAAATAAACAGATAGATAGATATATAGATAGATAGATAGATAGATAGATAGATAGATAGGTAGATAGATAGGTAGGTAGTTAGATATTTCATTCATCATAGCTTGGAGTCACATAATACATCAGACAACCATGTGAACGTAACTTAAGAGAATAAATATTTTCATTAGTAAAATCCATGTCACTATCAAATCTGCAGTCCACAAATTTGTTATACGCTGACTAGAAATTAACTAAATGACACCTTCCCTTTTCTGTGAATTATAAAAACAGCCTAAAAATGTCATGAATTATCTTACATACATACAACCACAAACACATGCACACAAAATATAATATATATATATATATATATATATATATATATATATATATATATATATATATATATATATATATATATATATATATATATATATATATATATATATATATATATATATATATATATATATATATATATATACTTTCTATCTCTTTATTTCCGTCCTACGTTTTGCAACTAATATACCTCACACTTGATTTTATTTTCTATAGTCTTGAGTCTAGAGAAGCAAAAAAGCCTGACTGAACAAAAGCAATCACGACATAGCGTATCTATCAGTGACTGAAACAAGGGCAGCGACAAGGAAGCGAGACAGCGTACTCTGTGTAGTACCTGAGTGAGGGAAGATATTAATTACCAAGGGATAAACCACAAGTGCCTAACTTAAGTAATTTATATTGGGGTTGTTGATGACAAAAGAGATAAACAGGAAGAAAAGGTAAAGAGTAAGGAATATGAAAGAATGTGTAGTTGTGCAACCGTTACATGATGGGAAAAAAATGTAAATAGAAAAAAAAAGGTAAAAAGTGAATAATATGAAATTAGTTGTTATACTTTGGCATGTGCAGTTGTGCAGTCACGCTCTTTATATGATAAAAAAAAATAAAAAATAAATAAATAAAAAAAAGAGCCAGAGGCAAAAAAAAAAAAAAGTATATAATGTAAAAGGAATATGATAGTTCTAGATGAAGTCATATAACTCGAACTAACTTAATCTGAACACACACACACACACACACACACACACACACGCGCGCGCGCGTATATATATATATATATATATATATATATATATATATATATATATATATATATATATATATATATATATATATATATATATATATATATATATATACTTTTTTTTATGAAGGAGGGACACAGGCCAAGGGCAACAAACACCTATTACAAAAAAAAAAAGCCAACTGAGATGCCGGTCCCAGAAAAAGGTCCAAAGCGGTGATAAAAAATTAAAGGATAAGTGTCTATTGAAGAAGCTCAAGTCATAGGAAGGTGGAAATACAGAAGCAGGCAGAGAGTTCCAAAGTTTACCAGAGAAAGGGATGAATCATTGAGAATGCTGGTCAACTCTTGCATTAGAGAGATGGATAGAATAGGGGTGAGAGAAAGAAGAAAGTCTTGTGCAGCGAGGTCGCGGGAGGAGAGGAGGCATGCAATTAGCAAGATCAGAAGAGCAGTTAGCATGAAAATAGCGGTAGAAGATAGCAACAGATGCAACAGTGCGGCGATGAAAAAGAGACTGAAGACAGTCAGTTAGAGGAGAGGAGTTGATGAAACGAAAAGCTTTTGATTCCACCTTGTCCAAAAGAGCGGTATGAGTGGAAACCCCCATACATGTGAAGCATGCTCCATACATGGATGCATAAGGCCTTTGTACAGAGTTAGCAGCTGGGAGAGTGAGAAAAACTGGCGGAGACGTCTCAAAATTTCATAGAACTTGTTTTAGCAAGGGATGTGAAGTTTCCAGTTTAGATTGTAAGAAAAGGACAGACCGAGGATGTTCAGTGTAGAAGAGAGGGAGAGTTAAGTGTCATTGAAGAAGAAGGGATACTTGTCTGAAAGGTTGTGTCGGATACTTGTCTGAAAGGTTGTGTCGAGTTGATTTATGGAGGAATTGAGTTTTTGAGGGATAGAACAATAACAAGTTTGCTCTGCCCCAATCAGAAATTTCAGAGAGATCAGAAGTCAGGTGTTTTGTGGCTTCCCTTGCGTGAACTGTTTACTTCCAGAAGGGTTGGACGTCTACGAAAAGACGTGGAAGTGTCAGCGTCGGAGTGGATAGGGCAAGAAGTTTGGTTTAGAAGATCACTGATGAATAATAGGAAGAGAGTGGGTGACAGGACAGAACCCTGAGGAACACCACAGTTAATAGATTTAGGAGAAAAACAGTGACCGTCTACCACAGCAGCAATAGAACGGTCAGAAAGGAAACTTGAGAAGTAGTTACAGAGAAAAGTATAAAAGCCATAGGAGGGTAGTTTGGAAATAAAAGGTTTGTGCCAGACTCTATCAAAAGCTTTTAATATGTCTAAAGCAACAGTAAAAGTTTCACCAAAATATCTACAAGAAGATGAGCAAGACTCGGTAAGGAAAGCCAAAAAATCACCAGTAGAGCAGCCTTGACGGAAACCATACTGGTGATCAGATAGAAGGTTGTGAAGTGATAGATGTTTAAGAATCTTCCTTTTTTTTTTTAATGTAGGAAGGACCTTTTTTTTTTTTAATGTAGGAAGGACACTGGCCAAGGACAACAAAAATCCAATAAAAAAAAATGCCCACTGAAATGCTAGTCCCATAAAAGGGTCAAAGCAGTAGTCAAAAATTGATGAATAAGTGTCTTGAAACCTCCCTCTTGAAAGAATTCAAGTCATAGGAAGGTGGAAATACAGAAGCAGGCAGAGAGTTCCAGAGTTTACCAGAGAAAGGGATGAATGATTGAGAATACTGGTTAACTCTTGCGTTAGAGAGGTGGACAGAATAGGGGTGAGAGAAAAAAGAAAGTTTTGTGTAGAGAGGCCGCGGGAGGAGGGGAGGCATGCAGTTAGCAAGATCAGAAGAGCAGTTAGCATGAAAATAGCGGTAGAAGACAGCTAGAGATACAACATTGCGGCGGTGAGAGAGAGGCTGAAGACAGTCAGTTAGAGGAGAGGAGTTGATGAGACGAAAAGCTTTTCATTCCACCCTGTCTATAAGAGCAGTGTGAGTGGAACCCCCCCCCCAGGACATGTGAAGCATACTCCATACATGGACGGATAAGGGCCTTATACAGAGTTAGCAGCTGGGGGGGGGATGAGAAAAACTGGCGGAGACGTCTCAGAACGCCTAACTTCATAGAAGCTGCTTTAGCTATCCTGTTGAGGATAGATAAAAAAAAATTTAGATATGCAGGACATTAAAGCAATAGGACGGTAGTTTGAGGGATTAGAACTGTGACCCTTTTGAGGAACAGGCTGAATGTAGGCAAACCACAGCAAGAAGGAAAGGTAGATGCTGACAGACAAAGTTTAAAGAGTTTGACTAAGCAAGGTATAAGCAGGAAGGTGCAGTTTCGGAGAACAATGGGAGGGACCCCATCAGGTCCATAAGCCTTCCGAGGGTTTAGCCCAGAGAAGGCATGGAAAACATCATTGCGAAGAATTTTGATAGGTAGCATGAAGTAGTCAGAGGGTGGAGAAGAGGGAGGGACAAGCCCTGAATCGTCCCATGCTCAGTTTTTAGCAAAGGTCTGTGCGAAGAGTTCAGCTTTAGAGATATATGTGATAGCAGTGGTTACATCTGATGGATATAAAGGAGGGAAAGAAGAAGAAGAAGAAGCAAAGTTATTGGAGATGTTTTTGGCTAGATGCCAGAAGTCACGAGGGGAGTTAGATCTTGAAAGATTTTGAGACTTTCTATTAATGAAGGAGTTTTTGGCTAGTTGGAGAACAGACTTGACATGGTTCCGGGCAAAAAAAAAAAAAAAAAAAAATATATATATATATATATATATATATATATATATATATATATATATATATATATATATATATATATATATATATATATATATATATATATATATATATATATATATATATATATACATATATATATACATATATATATATATATATATATATATATATATATATATATATATATATATATATATATATATATATATATATATATATATATATATATATATATTACTTCCAGAGAGGTCTGAAAGGGGTGCTGTGAACTTATCATTAACCTAGGTATGACCTCACTGAACATTTCCTTTTGTGTCTCACAACACAACGGGGCAGTCACAGCCTTCCCTCTAAAGACAACTCTCTTCCTACACACAAAACTACATGCACCTAATCACACACACATCCTTCACTCAAAATTCAAAATTAATAAGGCGACTCCTACACCAGTCTCGAAGCCCCCACCACCTCTCCTCTACTAAATATCATCTTTTCCTCACCGAAACACAGGTGTTTGAGGCAATTGACAATAGTCCCTCTTCTGTTTTCTCTTACTTTCCCTATCCTCATTTTCAGTCCAAAGCTGGGTGTTGTGTCCATGTGCGCAATGACTTAACCTGCTCTCGAGCCCACGCTCTTGAATCTTCCGAGTTTTCCACCATCCGGCTACGACTACAGAGTCATCCTCAAACTAAATTTATCTGTGCTGTATACCTCTCACCTAATTCCTTTGACTATAAGAAATTCTTTGACTACTTAACTACCAAAGTGGAGCACATTCTGACTCTTCCCTTTTGTGGAGATCTCCAGTCTCGAAGACTTGTGCTTTGGCTTTCTTCTCCCTTCACTGACCATTCTGGTGAACTATCCTTTAACTTTGCTATCCTCCACGACCTAGAGCAACTGGTGCAACACCATACTCATATGACCGTCTTGCAGATAAGCCCAACATTCTTGACCCTTTCTTAACCTCTAATCCTTCTGCTTATGCTGTTACCCTATCTCCTCCGTTGGGCTCCTCTAATCACAATCTCATTTTGTATCTTGTCCTATCGCTCCAATCACTCCTCAGTAGCCCCCAAAGCGGAGGTGTCTCTGGCGTTTTGCCTCTTCTAATTGGAGGACTTGAGGAGGTATTATGCTGATTTTCCTTGGAACGACTACTGCTTACGTGTCAGAGACCCGTCTCTGTGTGATGAACGCATACCGTAGGTGACAGTATCTGGCATGGAGGCCTTCATTTTTCACTCTTTCTTTCGACCTCAACCTTTCAAAGGCACTGAAGGCTTCCATCACCTGAAACTCATGCCCTTTGTATTTCTCCCCGAATCACGGCAAGTCTGTTCTCCAACTAGCCAAAAAACTACTTCATTAATAGAAAGTGTCAAGATCTTTCAAGATCTAATCCCATTGTGACTTCTAGCACCTAGCCAAAAACATCTCTAATAACTTTGCTTCTTTTATCCTTCTCTTCTTTATTTCACCCTGATGGCATCACTGATATCTCATATATTTCTACAGCTGAACTCTTCGCTCAAATCTTTGCTAAAAACTCTACCTTGGATGGATCAAGGCTTGTTCCTCCCTCTCCTCCACCCTCTGAATGCATCATGCTATCCATTAAGATCCTTCGCAGTGATGTTTTCCATGCCCTCGCTGGCCTAAATCCTCGGAAGGCTTATGGCCTTGATGGGGTCCCTACTATTGTTCTCTGAAACTATGCCTCCGTGCTTGCATCTTCCCTAGTCAAACTCTTTCAACTCTGTCTATCAACATGTACCTTTCCTTCTTGCTGGAAGTTTGCCTATATTCAGCTTGTTGCTAAAAAGGGTGACCGTTCTAATGCCTCAAATTACCCTCCTATTGCTTTAATTTCCTTCCTATCTTAAGTTTTTTTAATCCTCAACTTAAACATCTATCACTTCACAACATTCTATCTGATCTCCAGTATGGGTTCCGTCAAGGCCGCTCTACTAGTGTGTCTTGGTCAACCTCTTTTAGAGATTTTGGTGACTTTTTTTTTATTGGATTTCTATTGCCCTTGGCCAATGTCCCTCCTACATAAAAAAAAAAAAAAAATATATATATATATATATATATATATATATATATATATATATATATATATATATATATATATATATATATATATATATATATATATATATATATATATATATATGTATATATATATAAGAAATTCTAAAGGGGTAAAAAGGAAGAAAAAGGTAAACAATGAGGAATTTGAAATTAGCTGTAGTTGAAGCCACATAACTTGAACTAACCTAACGTGCATATATATTTATGTATAAAACCAAAGAGAAATTCAATTGCTTCTCTTCTTAATTTATCTGCTTTTCTGCCCTCTCCTCCTCCTCCTTACCTTCCTCCTCCTTCCCCTTCTTCTCTTCCTTCTCTTCCTCTTCTTTCTTACCCTCGTCCTCCTCTTCTTTTTCCTTTTTCTCCTCCTTACCATCTTCCTTCTCCTACTTCTACAATTAACCTAACATAACGTAAATATATATGACCAAAGCGAAACTTAATTGTTGCACTTGGTCTTTCTCCTCCTCCTCCTCCTCCTCCTCCTACACGTATGTATTAATTTATTACCGTCTGCTTGTTTAGCTCTAGCAAATTCCAGTTAATTTTGTTCAGCTATTCTTATCTTCCCTTCTTTGTCTTTTCAACTGTACACATTTTTATGCTAATTTGTATATTTTCTTCCTTTACACATAACTTACTTCAAGACTTTTTATCCGACATTTCCAGCTTAACACTTTTTTTTGTCTATCTTACTTATTTTCCTGCTATCTCTTATGTTTGTGTACACTTTCCTTATTATCACGTCAATGCCTCCCGCGTACTTTATCAGCTCTTCTTTCCCCCTCCTCCGTGATCACAAAGTAGAATCCTCGCGTCTCCCATTCCTGTCATCCCTCCTCTTCCCCTTCCCCTCATTACAGCCCTTCATTACTGCCCCTCATTCCCTGTCGCGTGGACCTCTTTTCTCCTCTCACTCATCTTTCCTCCCCCTTCACGACCCCACACACACACACACACGCGCCCCACACACACACACACACACACACACACACACACACACACACACACACACACACACACACACACACACATTTCTTATCTCTTTCTTGATATCTCATTTTCTTGTAGTGTCTTGCGCCTGCCTCCCCTGGTTCTGATCCTTCCCACGCTGTCATTTCTCATGCTTGCCTCCAAAATACGACGAGACCTCCTTCCTCCCCAACGCGCCACTAATTAGCCAAGGTGAGTTAGCTAAGCCACCGGATTTAAGGACTCACACTCCAGATTCCGGGAAGGGTTTCAGGGCTAACTTAAGGGTATTCTGACCCCTCTCAGGCCCCTCTCCGGGTAGACAGCGCTGGGAGAGGGAGGGAGGGAAAGGGAGAAGGCTCTGAGGGGGACTTCAGTTGGTTGTTAAGCAGACTTTGCCTCCTACTGTCTGCCTGCGCCTCAAACCCCGCCAAGTCACGGTGATGCGGCGGAAAGTTAAGGCCCTGCCGCTGCCTGTCGTGCCAAAGCAAGTTGTCGCCCGCGGGTCATGCCAGACTTATTGCGTGCTTTCTAAAGTCTTGCAAGTTGGTCCCTCTCTCTCTCTCTCTCTCTCTCTCTCTCTCTCTCTCTCTCTCTCTCTCTCTCTCTCTCTGAGTCGCTATCTCTATCCCTCGCAAAGGTTAAATTAATTACTTTGATGTCGGATAAATTGTGCACGGCTAATTACTGCCGTCCCTTCTCCCGCCACACAAACACGGCGACCCGGAGCCATCCCACCTCGTGCCGATATTATTATCACCTCTAGTGGGAAGTCAGCCTGTTTGTCTGTCCTTCCTCTCTCTCTCTCTCTCTCTCTCTCTCTCTCTCTCTCTCTCTCTCTCTCTCTCTCTCTCTCTCTCTCTCTCTCTCTCTTTTACCTCACAAGTAATTAGTTAATGGCGGGTGAAGGGTGAGGCACTAGTGGGGTGAAAGAAGCGCTGCCGCCACCTAGGAATTGGAGCTCGCGTGTGAAACAAGGAGTCTCTTGAAATCGATGTTGCCTCTTTTTATAAAGCCCTCGTGTCTTAATTAACTTTACCCGGTGCTTGTCGGGAGGGTCTTGCCCTTTGATGCCTTCGTCTTTTTACCTACTCACTTAAACAGACTTCCCTCCAGAAATATTATAGCTGTCTATCTATCTCTCTATCTCTCTATTTAACCTGCATACCTTTTTAGCTGTCTGTCTGTCTATCAATCTCTCTATCCATCTGTTACCTACTTAATTAACCTACTTACCTATCTATTTACCTATCTGTCTGACAATCTATCTATCTTTCTATCTATCTATCCATCTACAAATGCACATATTCATATAATTCACTTAACACCGTCCTTCCTATCCAATATAAATTAATTGGATTTACAACGAAAAAGCAATAGCATTAATCCCGAACACAAAGGAAGAGATTAAAGAAAGGTGTATACTCTCGCCGAGGTGTAAATACGAGGCTACACTACAGGCAACGCGTCCACTTCTATGAAATTCCTCACACTGAAGCTTACATATATAATTGGTGCTTTGTTAATTGCTGTTGCTGCTGCTGTTGTTGTTGTTGTTGTTGTTGTTGTTGTTGTTGTTGTTGTTGTTGTTGTTGTTGTTGCTGTTGTTGTTATTGTTGTGATTGTTGTTGTTGCTGCTGTTGCTGTTTCTGTTGTTCTTATTGTTGTTGTTAAGAGTATTATTCTTTATTATTATTATCATGATCATTATCAGCATTACTACCACCACTACTACTACTACTACTACTACTACTACTACTACCACTACTATTACCACCGTTATTATCCTGAGTGATCAAATCATAAATACTACAGCTAATTTCGTCAACACCTCCACAACTCACTTTTAATAGCAGATTCCTTTCCATTCATTTTCTTCAGTAAAGTTTCGGTGAAGGGCGGTGATGAAGTGATTGAGTGGTGATGGGTGACAAGAGACTGATACGTGGTGATGACTCGTAAGGCGATGATGAGAGGATGACTGGGGTGATGAATGGCGATAGTCATGGTGGTGGTTGTTAGTGGAGCAAAGATAGTCTGATGTTGAAAGGGTGATCACATTAGTTTTCGAGACATGAATTATTTTGCTTATGCTTAAGGGAAAGTAAAGGAAGAAAACTTAAGTGTGGAAAAGTGAAGGAAGAAAACTTAAGTGAAGAGCAGACGTAAGTAAGAACAAAAGAACATTAAAATAGGAGAAGCTACAAGAAACACTCAAGCCTACACGTGACAGTTCCCTTACGAAGCCTGCGTACAGTCGTCAAAAAAAAGACTCGAACACCTTAACATGCTTAACAATACGAAACATTACGAGACAACGCGAAAAAACATACCTGGGGCTGTGAGCAGGTGTTGGTACTACGCCTGTCCCGCTGTTGCCAGAGCCTTATGCGGGGAAATTGTTGTTAATTATTGTCGGTGTGGGAGAGGTTGAGAGTCCGTGGCAGTACCAGCCCATAAGATACATCACCACTTTTGTATGCGTTTCACTCACTCGTAGTTTATCGACCAGGGGATCTAATCTTTTGCAGCTTTCCATTGATACAGCACTAACAAACTAACGACCTGATTACTGAGTCTATTCCATTCATCAACGGCTTCATTTGAAAATTAACCTATCCTGTGAGTGAATTATTAAACATCACCGCCTGCTAATGAATAAAATGAAATAAAAAAAAAGTATGTATATACTAATAGTGGTGAGACTGTACGTGGACCATGTCTTTGTTTACGTGTGTAGGCGCGCTTATACCTGGAAGCACAAGTGGAGGTGTGTGTGTAGGTGTACGTGTAGGTGTGAGGAGTTGCCAGCTGACCACAGGACTTTCCAAACAATTATCAGCCAATCATCAGATAACTCCGCAAATCAAGACCAATTTCGCGAACCATTAGTAGCGAGAGACCATCAAACGGTAAGTCAGGTCTGCTCGTATTGGTGGTGGCGGAGTAGGTCTAGTCATTAGTCAGTACAGTGAAGGTTGGTAGTGGAGGTGACTTCACAGGTGGCAGTGGTGAGATTGAGTGTAACCTAAGTGTAAAAAAAAAATAATAATAATAATGAATATAAAAACGTGAAAAAAAGAAAGAATAAGAGAGAAATGATCTAGGAACAATAATAATGATAATGAAACAAATATTTTCCCACTAAGGTAGAGTTGAGCGGATGAACAGGAAAGAAAACGCCATAATGAAGGATATGATGAGATTGTCGGTGGGGAAAAAAGAAAGGGATGAAAAATGATGAAGGAGAGAGGGATTGAAGTGGTGGTTTGGAGCAGGAAGTGAGGACAGAGTGAGGAAGGGAGAGTACAAGGGAGGGAGGAAAGCTGAAAAAATGGAAGAATGAAAGAGTACCAAATGATTAAATGGAGGATTTCTCGCTGAGTATGTACGGAGGAGGAGGGAGAGGAAGGGAGGGAGGGAGGGAGAGAAAGGGAGGGAGGGAGAGAGAAGGGAGGGAGGGAGAGGATGACAGGGAGAGGAAGGTAGGAAGAGGAGGGAGAAGTGAGTAGAGGGAGGCAGGGAGAGGAAGGCGGCGGGACACACTTATAGTAATGATATTAATGTGGTAGTGGCGGAAGCAAGGGTGAGAGAGAGAGAGAGAGAGAGAGAGAGAGAGAGAGAGAGAGAGAGAGAGAGAGAGAGAGAGAGAGAGAGAGAGAGAGAGATTCAAATTTATGAGTATATAACCTTTTTAGTCTCATAGAAAAGACATCACAAATCCGGTATTGTTTTCCCTAATGAAACTGGTCTTTACGTCACTTGCTTTCCTTTGAACCTTGTATTATTAACAACTTACGCGCACACACACACACACACACACACACATACACACATACACACAAATATCTGAACAATCAAGGCACTAACCGACAACGAAAAAAAAGTGTAAAAAATAAACAGGGAACGAAAATATGACTCGCAGAGCGTTTAATATTTACTGAATTCCTCTCGAGTTCTTATCGCCTCTCAAAAATGTTACAGTGAGGGAAATTTTTTTTTTTGTAATAACACAATAATGCAAATTGATGTTTTTGACGCGTCGAGAGGGAAAACGGGGGAAGGGAAGGGAAGGGAAGGGAAGCAAGGAAACATATATGCAGAAAACCTCTATTGAGAAGAAACGCTTGCTGAAAAATAAAACAGACTACGAAAAACTAGCGAGAATAAAAAAAAAAGCAACGAGGACAGGAACGAAGGAGGAACAATGGAGGGAAAACGAGGAGAAGGACAGATAAATGAGTTATGTATTGCCACAAACATCTGCTGCAACTACGCGAGGAGTCAACGGCGTGGCGTGGACGTATGAGGGACAAGGAGGAGGAGTATGAGGGAGTGCAGTGTAGGTGCAGGACGTTGATGAATGAGCGACACGCAATGAGGAGCAGGGCGAGCGGAGGGAGGCGTGGAGGCTGACGTGTTGGGAGGTAGGTGGACGAGTGGTAAGTGCCAGCAGCGTCAGGTACAAACAAATGGAGAAGTTACTAGCGTCCTGTGCGAGTATATTACCGAGAGCAGTCATTACATAGCACAAGAGAGAGAGAGAGAGAGAGAGAGAGAGAGAGAGAGAGAGAGAGAGAGAGAGAGAGACGTACACCCACAGTCTTCAAAAAGATTATTCTATGGAAAAGAAACACTGAACAAGATTAACACCACTACCACCAACAAAGCCACAAGTTATCTCGAAACACTGATTCGTATTGTCATAACTATCGCTTTGTCTTATGGTGTGTGTGAGTGAGGTGTGGGTAGGTGTGTTGCTTCGCCGCTGTTTCGCCGCATTCCACCACCCCACAACTTGCTACAAAACCCTCCGCGACACGACCAGGTTCCGTGTCCCATTCCCAGTGTGCCAAGGATCAGGCATTTTTTTCCATCCAGGACATGCGCCGCCCCACGTGTTTTCTCATCGAGCAAGGAGGGAAAGAAAGACCGAGCGAGAGAAAAAAAAAAAAAAGGAGCAGAGAGAGAGAGAGAGAGAGAGAGAGAGAGAGAGAGAGAGAGAGAGAGAGAGAGAGAGAGAGAGAGAGAGAGAGAGACGCAAATATTGAAATATTCTGATACGAAGGAATTAGAATATCCAGTGCTCATGTGTTTCAACTTTTCTGTTCTGTCCACATTCACATACCAGTATAAATTTTGCTATTAGCCAAGTGATACCTTTATAAATAGTTTTCTTTTTTTTTATTTTATTTTAAATATATCCATGTGTACTGTATTTATTTATATACTTATACATTTACTTTTTAGGTATTTGACCAATTTGATTTATTTCTTGACGCTCAACAACCTCTCTCTCTCTCTCTCTCTCTCCTCTCTCTCTCTCTCTCTCTCTCTCTCTCTCTCTCTCCTCTCTCTCTCTCTCCAGACCTGTTTATAATAATCGATACGTTGCACATCAAGCTCTCGAAAGAATTATACGAGTATTCAAACTTTCCCTAGCGGCAGCAAACTACGCCTAGGGTAGATAATGTCAAGATTCCACACGTCGCCAGCTATTTCATTTTAAGCATTATTACATCAAAGAACAAACTTATGGCATCTACTTCATAGTAACATTAAAATCAAAATAATATGTAGGGTCCGAAAATAAAGTTGTTTCACGGTCCATATCACTATTTTTCGGCAACAGTAATTTAACGAAGCACCAGTCAAGGATGGCATTCTGGCAGAGGATGTTTAAGGCCTGCTCAGCTCAAATCCGTGTCACCCAAGAAACTACGCAAGAAAGTACTACACACATGTACAATCACTTACATTATCAAAATAGCATCCTGATCGAGGTATGAACGAGATCCATCCAGAGTTACGTAGTCCAGGAAGGTGAGGAGGCAGATGGAGCACGATTACCTTGCTTACATTGACACGACTCAATAACACTCGTCCGGAAGACGGACTGAGGGATTATGGGTAGGAGGGAGTAAAGAAAGCTTTATATTCTCAATGTTTCAGTATTGTCCGGTGGATGTTTATAAGCAATCACCAAATATTTAAGATAATAAAAGCATGCATATTTAGTGTCTCACCTCAGATCAAAGCATGCATTACACGGAATAGGTAACAATATTAGAATAATACTCACTCTTTTCAATAAATTGTCGCCATTGTCATTAAAAATTGTTTGAATACATAAATCTAGCATGCTTGAGAAAGGATAGAAGGATATATTTAAATGTTAAACTTTACAGCCACGAAACCAAGAACAGCGTCGAGGATAGGCTTTAATGAGACGCAGGATTAGTGAGAGCAATAGGTCTTACTACTGATACGAACACGCCTCATCGACGCTCCGGGTAAACAGAAAACGGACTGTAACATCACAGAAAATTACTATTCTTACTAGAAACTATGTTATTCTTTTCCTGTTCCACTTTCTCTTACCAAACAATGAAAAGGAAAAAAAAATCACTGCTGCTCACTACGTATTGGATCGGCTTGAGTGAAAATAAATGTGATATTCCTAGTCAGTCAAAGTTTGCCAGCCATTGTACCGCGGATCTGAGAACAGAACACCCTCCCTTGTAAAATATGACGGAGAACAGAAAGCATCGCATTACGCCTCAGTGAATACCAGTGCAATCTCTCTCTCTCTCTCTCTCTCTCTCTCTCTCTCTCTCTCTCTCTCTCTCTCTCTCTCTCTCTCTCTCTCCACAGGTGCAGGTGGTGTATATCTCAGAGACTAATGCCTCATCTCACATCCTGGACGTGTAACCCAAATTTATCGTTCATGACCCGTTAGTCAGGGTTCGTCTGTCTCCCATTGTCCCGCCGCCGCTCCACCCAATGACACTTCTTTGTATTACCGGGTTGGATTTTAATGATCTACTGTTCTTTTCATTAACTTGCCTTACCTTACATAACAACCTAAGCATATGGACCTCAGTATATGAAAGGTATTAATTTTTGAAGCTTAATTTCTTAGGTATGAGGAAAGCTTGAATTTTTTAAAGACTATTCTGAAACCTTTCTGCCGGCACCTCGACTACTTTCAATAGGCTCTAGTTGAAGAGACAGGGTTTTTAAAGAAAATTTAACATTTCCAGTGACAAATCAACAAGGTTTCTACATAATCAGTAGGAGAATCACTATTGAGAACCTCGGTAATCATCTTTTTGGCCCTTGAAAATAATTCTGATGAGAGAGCAAAGCGTTTATGAGGACGGGTCTTTATCCTTTAATATCAAATTGCTGACCATGTGAGCTCCTGCCGGTGTCTATCTGGCAATGTAGTGTCCAGGGGCAGGATGGACACCTCGCCGATGTCCTGTCACTGGTGGTGTTTTATGAGCCGCCACGACCACAATGGATCTTTTATTGAAGCAGTCCAGCGGTGATACATTATTCCCTCTCCATGCCTCTTCTTCTTTTTCTTCTTCTTCTTCTTCTTCTTCTCCGTCCTGTTCATTTTACTCATCATTTTCGAGCTGTAATTATGTTTTTCTCTCTCTCTCTCTCTCTCTCTCTCTCTCTCTCTCTCTCTCTCTCTCTCTCTCTCTCTCTCTCTCTCTCTCTCTTTCTCTCGGTCATTGTCTCATTATGCTATTACGTTTTTGTTAGTGTTGTTTAACTTGTTGTTGTTGTTGTTGTTGTTGTTGTTGTTGTTGTTGTTGTTGTTGTTGTTGTTGTTGTTGTAGTTGTTGTTGTTCTTGT
>NC_087167.1:14777500-14785000 GCF_035594125.1 Scylla paramamosain | reverse complement strand
TATATATATATATATATATATATATATATATATATATATATATATATATATATATTATGAAAAAAAAAAATTAATAAATGAAAAATGGAATAAATAAAAAATAAGGATCATGAAGACTATGAAATATATACACTAAGGCTAAATACCATTCTGTTTGCTAGTAA
The DNA here is from genome assembly GCF_035594125.1 of Scylla paramamosain. Lineage (NCBI taxonomy): Eukaryota > Metazoa > Arthropoda > Malacostraca > Decapoda > Portunidae > Scylla > Scylla paramamosain. Next base: position 14,784,836 of record NC_087167.1, on the reverse strand, counting down.
TTCTGTTATACTGACAAAGTGGAAAAGATTTGTCAAAACTGATAAATTAATTCTGTGTTTTTGTGAAAAGAAAACTTAAAAACATCAATAATCATGAGAGCAACATTAATGTTTTTCTTAAAAAAAAAATCATTTTGCAGAATTGAGTGAACGTGTTTAAACGATGTATAATAGTATAAAAATACGAGCTAATGGAAAAACAAACAGATGATTCAAGCATAGAGAATAGTGAGAATAATGAAAATTCAAATGTAAATAAGTAAGATACAATGAATTATGAGGTAACAGAGATGATGAAACACAACTTGAGCTGGTTTGCTTACTCGCAGGGATTGGGTGACGGTGAAATGACGAAAAGGTTACACAAGAACAGAACAAATGTTTCTGGTCTAATATGACAGAGTGTTGGAGTATATGAGGGATGGAAAGAGAAAGTGAGCATGAGGACCGCAGCATGCAATGATGAAGTGCATTGGTTGAATAAGAGCAAATGAAGATCTTTGCCGCCATTCCATCGATTTGATTCCAGGTAACAAGAGTCAGGCAAGACTACAGTAAACTAAATGAAAACCATAAGTGAATAATATTATGCCCCATGAAAAAAATTAGGTGTATTAAAACCTCCTTAGACCTCAACCCGTCCCTCTACATACAAGAATTTAACAGAAAAGTTTGTTTGTTGTTTTTAATGTAAAAAAGATGAAACAGCAAGTGAGAAACAAGTGAGAGTGTGTACACCTGGCAATAAAGCAAGAGGAGAGAGAAAGAGGAAACAAGCCAGACTAGTTAAATAAAGAGAGCCGACCATTTTCGTGTTAAAGGCTGAGTGATCAGAGAAAGGCGTAATGCGGCGTGAAAACTGCGGAAAGTCCTGCCTGATGGTTTGTGGTGGTTTTTATTTACTTTTTTTTTTTTATTATTTTTGCTTTCGCCAGATATAACTCAACATATTAATTTGCTGCTCAGTCTTATATAAGTACAACATTGTTGCAACATAAGTAAAGCAAAGTTCATCCTCATATTACATTTTGCTTTTAGGAAACATGATTAACTAGACGAGCCAACCATTGGATGTGTCACAGGCACGCAAAAAAAAAATAATAATAATGATAATAATGCCTGCACGAATCAACAAGCTCATCGGGTTTAGAATATATAATGCATTATCCGCGTGTAATAATAAGACAACAGTATAATTAAATGCTCATCAGCCTTAAAGAAACACAGGGGATGTTAATCTGGAACAGCAAGAGATTAAAAACTCATTATGTAAAGCTGCAGACGGCTGACAAAAGCAAGGAGAGGGGGAGAACAAGGGGAGGGAGGGAGGGCGTGACTCACCTGTAGCTGCAGCCCGGTAAAGGCGGGTCCAGGGCTTAGGGGGGCGAGGGATTTCATTCAGGTCTTCCCTGTGATGTCTTTAATCAGGGGAAGGGAGGCTCATTGCGGCTGGTCTTCTTTCCTCCTCTTTTCTCTCCATCCTCTACGTCCCTCCATCTCTCTCTCTCTCTCTCTCTCTCTCTCTCTCTCTCTCTCTCTCTCTCTCTCTCTCTCTCTCTCTCTCTCTCTCTCTCTCTCTCTCTCTCTCTCTCCTTCCGTATTTTCTGTGAGTGTGTGTGTGTCTTTATATATATATATATATATATATATATATATATATATATATATATATATATATATATATATATATATATATATATATATATATATATATATATATATATATATATATATATATATATATATATACATATATATATATTTATATTTATTTATTTATTTATTTATTTATTTATTTATTTACTTAATTATTTATTTATTTACAGAACTGAAAATGGATACAAAGCTAGTTTCAATACAATACTAAATAAGATCCCTCCCAAAGAAACTACTCTCATTTGGATGAAGAAACAACTTGGATCCTAAGGTGCCTTGTCGATAGTGGGTAACGTGTGGTTCTGAACAGTTATATCTCCAAATGCTAATGAGCTACAACATGGTTTATTACTTGGTCCCGTTCTCTTCGTAAAATACGTCGATAACATTGCAAATAACACATTACCTTAATGTGAGGATCATTGAAAAGCTGTATCCCTTTTCATGATTTATAATGTCAAGTAGTCAGTGTTGGTACCCGAGTAAGCTCTGCTTTAACTGAACTGCTGAAATCTTTTCGGAGCAGATATGAAAACGGTGAGAACATACTATCATGAAAAATGATAAATCAGGAAGACAGTGATAAGGTTTCTCCCGCGTTTTCAACAATAACAAATACACATGACATGGAACAGGAGACAGCTTTTTCTCTGCTTCAGCAGTTGCTTTACCAGTAGGAGACGACAGAAGGCTGTGCCAAGCTTAAGCTTCCTTTGCTTTCTTGGGTTGTGCTAATTGACCAGGTGGCAGAGTCTGTCACTGGTGGCGTATGACAAGGTTCACTGATTGATTATAACACTTTGTAATACAATACTTGACCTTGGGTAACAACTGTTATTTCCTATTTTCTTTTGCCTAGAAAAAATAGAAAAACACTGATATTTATTCCTAACTTTGCTTTTGTGGCCAGAATAATGAAATTTATGAAATTTACCTATTCCCATTGGGAGAAAGTGGCGAATTTGAAGTCTCATTTACACAAAGTAGAAACAAAACGACAAGTGTTATAAAAGTAGCATTTATTTATTTGAGACTATTAAACATAAAAAAAATGAGTAGTTTTCCGTGATTTACGCTTATACTGTAAATTACTTCCACAAATCACCCTCCAAATATAGTCTCCCATCATGTTTTCACTATACGACCATTGGTACCGGCGTTCAAAGTCCAGTACATCCTGGTGGAAGCGCTAGCCTTGCTCCTCGGAGTACGCCACCTTAAATTTATCAAGATGGGAGTCAAGGATATGAATTTTGAGGGACATCCTGCAACCCATCTTGCCATAGTTTCTCTCTAAGTTCTCAACAAGCTCCACATAGTTTTCTGCTTTGTGATTATCCAAGAAGCCAAGAAACACTGCGACAAAACTTTGCACGCTGCTTTCTCCGTCCTAGTGAGCTTCTAGGGAAATTCATGACATTCATTGTTTGTGGACCGACGAAGACACCACCATCCATTTTTGCCGCAGGCGGCTTCGGGAAGAAATCCTGAAGATACTTGAAAGCTGCAGACTCCTTATCTAAAGCTCTTACAAATTGTTTGATAAGTTCCAATTTTAAGGAGGCAGTAGGCACCTGCCGAAACGATAATTACTCCCAGTGAGGTCTAAAGCACTGGATCAGGGGGTGATTTGAACCTAACATTAAACACAGTTGTAACCTCAATGAACGTTTCCTTTTGTGTCTCACAACACAAGAAGACTGTTACAACCTGCCCTCTAAAGACAACTCTCTTCCTTAACACAAAACTACAAGTATCTAATTACATACACACCATTCACTTAAAATTCCAAATTATCGCGGCGACTCCTTCACCAGCCTCGGAGTTCCTATCTGGAGAGGGGACCACAAATGTCCCTAGGACGGACTGCTCTTCTGGTATCGATCCTAAGCGTCTTTACACCTCCCTTAATGTTTTCTTCATTAACTTCTGCAACAATCGCGGTCTTAGATCTGATTTTCAATCTGTAGAACACCACCTCTTCTCTACTAAACCCCATCTTCTTTTCCTCTTTCACATGTATGGGGGCTTCCACTCATACCGCTAATTAGACAGGGTGGAATCAAAAGCCTTTCGTTTCATCAACTCCTCTCTTCTAACTGACTGTCTTCAGCCTCTTTCTCATCGCCGCACTGGTGCATCTGTTATTATCTTCTACCGCTATTTTCATGCTAACTGCTCTTCTGATCTTGCTAACTGCATGCCTACCCTCCTCCCGCGACATCGCTGCACAAGACTTTCTTCTTTCTCTCACCCCTATTCTGTTCACCTCTCTAATGCAAGAGTTAACCAGCATTCTCAATGATTCATCCCTTTCTCTGGTAAACTTTGGAACTCTCTGCCTGCTTCTGTATTTCCACCTTCCTATGACTTGAACTCCTTCAAGAGGGAGGTTTCAAGATACTTATCCATCAATTGTGACTACCGCTTCAGACACTATTCGGGGACCGACATCTTAGTGGGCTTTATTTTTCTATTGGATTTTTCTTATCCTTGGCCGGTGTCCCTCTTACATAAAATAATAAAAAAATAAAAAGCTTCTGATAAGGTCTGGCACAAAGCTTTGATTTCCAAACTACGCTCCTATGGCTTCTATCCTTCTTTCTGTAACTTCATCTCAAGTTTCCTTTCTGACCATTCTATTGTTACTGTGGTATACGGTCACTGTTCTTCTCCTAAATCTATTAACAGTGGTGTTCATCAGGGTTCTGTCTTGTCACCCACTCTCTTATTATCAATGATCATCAATGATCATTGATCACCAATGATCTTTTAAATCAAACTTCTTGTCCTGTCCACCCCTACGCTGATGATACCACCCTGTACTTTTCCACGTCTTTTCGTAGACGTCCAACCCCAGAACACTTGACTTCTGAGATCTCTAAAATTTCTAATTGAGGCAGAGCAAACATAGTATTGTTCGATACCTCAAAAACTCAATTCTTCCATCTATCAACTCGACACAACCTTCCAGACAACAATCCCCTCTTCTTCAATGACACTCAACTGTCTCCCCTCTTCTACACTGAACATACTCGTATACGATCTGCCTTTACTTATAACACTATATAACAAAATTTCACTTTTGTCTTGTCCTTGGCCCCAAACCATAATTTTCCAGTTATTTCCATCTAATCAAAATAGAGAAAAAAAGTTATTTTGATCCTAAAACATTGCTTTTGAGGTTAGAACAATGAATTTACATTTTTGCCTTATTTCATTATAGTATGGGTTATTATTGGTTTTCATGTCAGGCTTTCATGTCACCTTTGCAAAATTTCAATTGCTTCTCTAGTTGCTTTTGAAATGTTGCAAATAAGTTAAAACAATGAAAGAAAGTATATAAAGTGTTCTAAAGATTTTTAATTTTAGTAAGATAATTCTTAAACTGACCAGATCTAGCAAGAATTTTTTTCATATTTAGAAGAACTTGTTTACATTTCAGAAATCTCAAATCTTCCAGAATGTTCTACCAGGTACTTTAGAAGTTTCTAGAACATTTTAGAACATTCCATTCAATGAAAGATTTCCAGAATATTCTAGAACTTTCTAAAAATACAGTAGAAAGATGTAGAAGTATCGAGAATTTTCCAGAATCTACAAGAATTTTTCTAAAGTAGGTTAAAGAATATTTTAGAAAGATTGAGAACATTCTGGAATACATTCTAGAAAGACTAAGAATATTCTAAAGTACTGCTTCACAATATAAAAGTAGGGGCTTGCAGACTACCATTCAGTTCTGCTTTGGCTGGCTGAGAAGACACATCACAAGAGGCTGCAATCATTCTCCAAATGCATTCTGCTACATGTGTGGTCAATTTATCAAGACAAGAGCAAAGAAGTTTTCTGAGACAGCATCTAGAAAAATTATGAAATTTAGCTATTCTGGGGCAAAGAATCATTCTAAAAGCCACAAAAGCAAAGTTTGACAGGAATAATGGACATTTTCTATTGTTTTGTAATAAAAAGATTTGGAAAATAACACTTGTTGGTCAAAAACAAAAATCGTGTTACATAGTGTAATTTATACTGGAAACTTCATTTCTCATCTCTAACTAAAACAGCTTGCATGAAGTTAGGTGTTCTCAGAAGTCTCCGCCAGTTTTTCTCACCATTCCAGCTGCTCTGTACAGGGGACTTATCCGTCCATGTATGAAGTATGCTTCACATGTCTGAGGAGGTTCCACTCATACCGCTCTTGTAGACAAGGTGGAATCAAAAGCTTTTCGTCTCATCAACTCTTCTCGTCTAACTGACTGTCTTCAGCTTCTTTCTCATCTCCGTAATGTTGCGTCTCTTGCTATCTTCTACCGGTATTTTCATGCTAACTACTCTTCTGATCTTGCTAACTGCATGCCTCCTCTCCTTCCGCGGCCTCGGTGCACAAGATTTTCTTTCATTTACCCCTATTCTGTCCACCTTTCTAAAGCACGAGTTAACCAGTATTCTCAATCAGTTATCCCTTTCTCTGGTAAACTCTGGAACTCCTTACCTGCTTCTGTATTTCCACTTGAATTCCTTCAAGAGGGAGGTTTCAAGACATTTATCCTTTAATTTTTGACTACTGCTTTGGACCCTATTCAGGGACCGCCATCTCAGTGGGCCTTTTTTTTTTTTTATTGGATTTTTTGTTGCCCTTGGCCGGTGTCCTTCCTACATAAAAAGAAAAAAAAGTGCAGTGGAGGAAACAGTACCTTTCTGGGGTCAAACATTGGCTCCCATTTGACGCTGTTCTTCCCGACACTAAACTCGGTCTGCTGTGGCCAGACCCTCTTGTGGTAGTATGCCACGGTGTCCCTGCTGTCCCAAAGGCAAATATAAGGAAACTTGGTAAAGCTGCCTTGGAGACCCATCAAGAAGACCATCATTTTGAAGTCTCCGATAACCTCCCAACCGTACTCTTCACATTTCAAGGCATTTAGCAAGATCTTGACACTATTGTATTCCTCTTTGAGCTGAACAGACTGAGCGAGGGAAAGAGATGGATACATGTTCCTGTTATGAAGCAGCACTGCTTTGAGGCTCCTGCATGGACTGTCGATGAAGAGGCGCCACTCGTTGGGGTTACAGATGATTTCAATTGCCTCAAACAGACCGGTCACATTGTGGCAAAAACACAGCTCACCTTGACGAATAAGAAAGCTTGAAAAATGCTGGTGCTGCTTTCTCTGACCTGATATTTTCACACTTTCACCTAACAAGTTCCACTGCTTGAGTCTCGATGTCAAAAGGTCGGCATTGGACTTTCTGAGACTAAAATCTCTGATCAGGTTGTTGACGTCAATTTGGTTGGGGTAGTGAGAGTTTTCTCCTCAGTTGCGCCTCTGAAATCTAGATCAATGAATATGTCTTCTTCTGAACTGTTTTTCCTTTCTAAAAACTTTCTCCTTGGAGGAGTGGGTACGGGAAGCTCAGAGCAGTGTGGCACTTTTTTTTTTTATGTAGGAAGGACACTGGCCAAGGGCAACAAAAATCCAATAAAAAAAAATGCCCACTGAAATGCCAATCCCAAAAAACGGTCAAAGCAGTAGTCAAAATTGATGAATAAGTGTCTTGAAACCTCCCTCTTGAAGGAATTCAAGTCATAGGAAGGTGGAAATACAGAAGCAGGCAGGGAGTTCCAGAGTTTACCAGAGAAAGGGATGAATGATTGAGAATACTGGTTAACTCTTGCGTTAGA
>NC_087167.1:14747500-14762500 GCF_035594125.1 Scylla paramamosain | reverse complement strand
ATATATATATATATATATATATATATATATATATATATATATATATATATATATATATATATATATATATATATATATATATATATATATATATATTTTGGGGTTCATCATCCATTAATTAGCAAATAGGGAGGCCACGTATTGCCTTCCTGGCGGCGCCGAGGCCTTCTGGTTACCGCTCCTCGGCTCACCACTAGTTGCTGATTCATCACCCGTATTAACACTAGGGCTTTATATATATATATATATATATATATATATATATATATATATATATATATATATATATATATATATATATATATATATATATATATATATATATATATATATATATAAAGCCCTAGTGTTAATACGGGTGATGAATCAGCAACTAGTGGTGAGCCGAGGAGCGGTAACCAGAAGGCCTCGGCGCCGCCAGGAAGGCAATACGTGGCCTCTCTATTTGCTAATTAATGGATGATGAACCCCAGAATGATAATTACGATTCGTGTAAAATTAATTATGTGCTACTGTATTTAATCCTGTCAAATAAAAATCCAAATATTCCACTTTATAGGGTCCCGATTTTATAGAGAGGAGGTGAGCATGGATTGGGCTTATTTGTCTTTGGGGACATGCGTGTGTGTTTCTGTGTGTGTGTGTGTGTGTGTGTGTGTGTGTGTTTGTGTGTGTGTGTGTGTGTGTGTGTGTGTGTGTGTGTGTGTGTGTGTGTGTGTGTGTGTGTAAATGAGGTTGACCAAGAGGGAAAGATTCGCAATTACCGTTTCCCACTAAAAAAAAAAAAAAAGAAAAAGTATAAAAGGATTCCATTCTGGCCTGCTAATTTAGTTCCTCACATGATTTGATACTCCTAGTACGAATCCTGAAAAATCTGAACAAGTATTACCTTCAAATAGCAGGCATTTTTCACAGTTACGTCAGCAGTTTTCTTACCTCACCTCACTGCTGTGCCATATCTGAGCAGCCACGGACCTCCACTCTTCCCTGTCATGCGTGGCTCCTATTACCCGTGATGCTATTCGCCCATTTGTCACTTTCACTAAACCATCCATATATTTTTTTTTTCCTTGTTCTTCCCCATCCTATCATTCCCGTCAGAGCCAAATTTTCTATGCCTTGGCAGTACTGATGACATTTTCGGCCTGTGTCTTAGTAAGATATTACATTACGATACACGTCATTAAAAAAAACTAAAAACAGAAAGAGAAGATTTTCAATAAATGTTACATGGACAAGGCTGACTAATAATGTTAAGATTAGACAGTGCAGTTGTGAAATTCAGGGTAATCACTTACTTTCTTTGATAATAGTTAGTCAGCTATTACGGCCGCAGATAGATTTTACATAAGCTTAAGTTTTTTCTCTTCAGCATGTTACCATTTATGTAACCTCTTTTTTCTCTCTGGATATATATTTTTTTTTCGGTAGCAGCAAAATAGCTCTCTCTCTCTCTCTCTCTCTCTCTCTCTCTCTCTCTCTCTCTCTCTCTCTCTCTCTCTCTCTCTCTCTCTTATCTATCTATCTCAATGACAGCAATAATGAAGTCAGTCTATCGCAAATAATAAACGAGCCTAAAAAGTAAGAGGGTTAGTAAATTCACCGCGCCGTCAGCATTATTCCTAACACTCAATCACGGAGCTATGAGCATGACAGTAACCTATCCACGCTAGGTATTCTTAGCTCCCTGATAGTTTGCTTGGTAAGTGTGTAGAGTACAGACTCGTTCATGGAAGTGATGTTGCGGGGTTTAGTATATAACAGAACGCAATCATGTGCACGAGTCCCGGGAAGGAGTTCTTGTCTGCGTAACTGAGGGAGTGCTTGTTTATCGCTGGAGTGGTCATGAGTGGGGTTAATAATGTTGACGTGCGCCAAGAATTTAATCGGCAAACACCAACACGATTATGGGACACACACACACACACACACACAGACGCGCGCGCAGAGGAGGTGGAGGAGGAGGAGGAGGAGGAGGAAGGAGGGAAGTTGGAGGCCCTTGTTATGTTGTTAACTTGGTTCGGTAATAAATGCAAATACTTTTACTGGGAGCTTACAAAATTTATCTTCAAGTAGCCAGCTCATTATAGCGTAATCTAATGTACTGGATTAGCGTGCGTCGCCTTATCCAATGGGTGAAATAACCAGAAATTATACGTACTTAGGAAACTTTTGTGACGCGCGGCTGGCAGGACTGGCGATGGCGCGGGATAATTCCGGTAATAGTGACGAGATACCGAAATGAAATCTCTTGTCCACTTTAATAATAATAAACAACACAACATAAACAATCAATTTATAACTTACTGTATTTAATTGCATTGTTCTAGAAAGTTTTGTTGGGCAAGTATGCGCTAATATAAAGAAGGGGATGTCAATATTTTAGCATACCCACAATCCTCTGCCTGGTGCCCGTCGCGATGGTCTGTATTGTGTGTGACAGTTTACGTATCAAGACAGAAATCTCGCTTCATCGGCTTCGTCTTTCCTCTAAGTGACTAAATTCCAAGTAAATCTTATCCCTGCTGTGCCCGGCAAGCCGCTTGCTGAGGTAAGAGTGAGTGGCATTTGTAGATACTCCAGGAGGTGCAGTTATTTAAGAAAGCCATCAACCTGGTAGCAGCCGGGGCTATGGACTTAACATCGTAGCTTATGAATGTTGATGATATCACTCTAAGATAATTTCTCTATAGACCTGCTATGTTTTATGTTCTCGCTTGTTAGGGTTCCATAATTGAATGGAAAATTACCTTTCTCTTAAGGAAGCTAGTATAGTACAGTCACTCCTAATAGTCATAGTTTGGTCGTGTGGTCAACTAGTCACATAGGCACAATTTTTCCCAGTTTGTGAATGTTGATGGTGTTTGTTATAAGGTTACTTCGGAAAGACATACTATGATTTATGTATTCTCTTTATTTGGCTGCTTAATCAAATGAAAAGTTTTGATTCTCGTAGGTCTGCCATGACTGACTGACGACAAGCGTCCGCTAAAATATTTCCGCCACGCGCTCCTTTTATTTGGCGACCAATGGCGGGTTTAATTATGACGAATCTTTTCAACATCCAACTAAAGTGTTACCTCCCCGAACAATTATGTTGTTATTGTTGTCAAAGACTTAAGAAGAACGTCAATTTGAGTTCTTGGAACTGAATTGTATACTTAGCAAGATACGAAAAATAGTAAACGGTACACTCAAATATTATTAAATAACTGTGATCCCTGGTTGAATGGCGAGGGAGGGAGGGTTGGTGGGTGGGATGGCTAGGATAATGCCACCAAGGGAAGGAGGGACGGAGGGAGAGGGAGGGAAACACCCACCTCCTTCCCTGGAAGATGCAAGGCGACAAGCAAGATGGTCATATAAATCTTTAATTTTCTTTTTTATATAACATTTCATGCAAAATCTGAAAGCACCATCATATTCAGGAATATTTTATGTCCGAGGAGACCTGTTTTATTTTAAACATAACCTCACAATGGCTTGACATGACGATTATAAGTAAAGGGGTGTATAAACAATAAAATTTGATTCCTTATCTTGTACTCGCCATGATTACTTTTTAAACCATATCAGGCAGGAAAAAAAATATTGAGCAAACACCGCTTTATCTGTGAATGTTGACAAAATTCGCCTTAAGTCCGGTTTACACTACTCCGTTTTCACGGATTCCGTTTCCGTACACCGTCCAACAATGACGTCACCACCGTTTCCGTTCGAGGAACACCCCCGGGTTCCTTTTCTGCCTCCACTTGAAAGGACGCCATCGAGCGGAAGAGATGAACGGAGAGACGGGCAGTGTGATATTTTGAATGTTCTAGGTATGATACCCAAGTACATGAAAAAACGTTATTAAATTACAGCTTTGTAATGTAATAATATTATATTGTAAAATAAAAATTTTTACACTAGTGGAAAAAAAAAGTGACCTTGGTCCCAGCAAGAGGTGCGGCAACACTGCAAAGCCTGTAAATACAGGCATATGGACAGGTTTCAGCCCAACAAAGTTCAGAAACGCAACAAGCTTCACTCAGCAGCTATGGTAATGACAATGTATTAATAATCGACAACCAGACAACCGGAAAATACTAGTATAGCCTCCCTCCACCACACCGTGCATTGATACAGCAGACACTACTGCCTCCACCGTGCCTTGTAAGATTCACTAGCGTGTAGTTATTTCTTTATTGTGCAATAAATGGCATTCTTCTCACTGGCCTCGCTTGTCAGTTGCGAGCAGCAAGGTAGCAAGAAGTACAGTGGCGACAAAAAAAATCTTTACATTTTTTCGGGAAAAAAAAAAAATCTTTACATGGAAATTTCTTGTATAGATTTCACTTGATTTTCCCGCCCAAGAATTGTGGGTGGAGCTGCTGATCACGTAGCAGCCTCTTCGCGCCTCTAGCCTTTGTTCATTAGCTCAGCTACTTTCAGTGCACATTGTGTGCTTTTATAGAGATGCCAGTGTATGCGTCGCTCAATCTGATCCTTACTTTTAATTGTGTGGCAATTTTAAGGCTCTATACCTTGACTGTCTCTGAACACAATGGGTTGAAAGAAACTTATAATGGAAGAGAAAGTTCGTGCCTTTACTCTGTTAGAGAAGGGAGAGTCAGTTATTGCTGTTGCCAGAATTCTTTGTGTGTCAAGAGAGACGATTTACAAACCGTAGCGTGCAGCGGCACCATTGTCACCCGGGATACCGCAGAGGAACAAGGGCTTTGGCACTCAGAAGAAGACTTCACCAGAAGACTAAGAAGACTTCACCAAGGACTGATGAAATTCTGAAATGTAGTGATGTCATTTACTGCTATAGCCGCCGCTACACTCAAGAACAAGTCCCCTGAACTCAAAATGTCGGAATGAGGACTATTCGGCATCGCCTACAGAAAGACCTGAGACTACCAAGTCGCAGTGCCGCTAATAAACCCATGCTCACAGAAGCAATGAAGAAGAAATGGGTTAATTTCTGTAAGAAATATCAAGATTGGATATCTGCAGATTAGAAGAAAGTCATGTTCAGTGATGACAGCACTTTCAGGCTGGTCAGAGGAGGTTCAGAGATCGTGCGTCGTCAGGGTATGACCCGAGATTTACGGTTAAGACAGTAAAGCACCCTGATAGTGTGATGGTGTGCGGTACTTTCAGTGAAAATAAGGGCAGGGGAGAACTGGCCTTCATTCCCAAGAATGTTACAATGAAAGGAAGCAATTATATCAATGTGTTGAAAGACCGTATGCTGACATTTTGGGACATTCATGAATGTGAATTTTTTTTCCTTTTTTTTATGCATGATGGTGCTCCTGCTCACAAGTCCAAGATGGTCCGAAAGTTTCTAAGGGACCATAACATCAGTGTTTTAGAGTGGTCAGGTAATTCCCCGGACATTAATCCCATTGAAAATGCCTAGAATGTCATGAATAAAGTTCAAGAGGCAAGACCCAGCAACATCAAGGACCTGCAGTACGCACTGAAGAGGCTGTGAATGAATATGGATGCCACATACTTCACCAACCTTGCTGAATCCATGCCCATACGACTGCAGATGGTGTTCAAGAATAAGGGCAACATGACAAAGTATTAAATGGCAAAAAATATTCACAATAAAAATCAGGAAATGTAATATTCTCTTTCATTGTCCTTGTATTGTTAATGTAAAGATTTTTTTTTTTTTTTCAGCGCTGTATACAAATTCCTTGTCGAGGTGTCTTCTCCGCGCGGCCATGTTGACAAACATGGATACGGAGGTGGCGGTGAACTCCTCCGTTCAGTACGGACTTCGTTGGACGGTGAACGGAGACGGAATCCGTAAAAACGGACTAGTATGAGCCGGGCCTATTTATGTCATTGTTCAGCTAAGTAAAGAAATATAAATATTTCTCGAGGGAGGTTGAGTTTCCCCCTCACTGTGGGCCAGTGGTGAGCAGGGATGCCAACTTAACATTGATATCTCGCAGAGATCCTCTCTCTGAACGGGCTATAGGTAATATATACAATATCACGAATTTTATCTCAAAATAATAATACTTTGGATTTGCATGGACTTCTTAGTTGGTAAAAAGCTCCTACATTTATGAGTTAACTTATCATCCATGAACTCTGCAAAATTTGTTTCTCTCCTGCGGTCTCTGTCTGGGAGAAGCGCACGGATTTTATTTTTATTTTTTTCTGTCTTGCTTTCTTTCAGTACCTTTGAACAGAAACATAAATAATATTCAGATGTGTTAACCCAATAAATATTCATCTCTTGACAATATATGCAACCCGTGTTACAAAACCAATAGAACGTTCTCAACTATTTTAAATTCTGTATGAATGAATGGTAAAATGTGTATAACTAAAAAGAAAAAAAAACGTAAGTGAACACTCAGTAATAAGCAAACGTACATCAGGAATTAAACATTACTGGCGATATGTAGTATTATCACCTTTAAACGCGTACACTTTTATTTCACTTGTAATTAGTTTTAGTTCTAACCGCTAGGTAGACGGTGACATCGGTGTGGGGTTGCAGCGAGATGCAGGGCCAGTGCCATTGAGTGCGGACAAAGGCGGGTGAGGGAGAGTCGTGTGATTGTCCTGAAGAAGGTGAGAAGTGGCAGGTGGACGGCAAGATATTCCAGCATTTTTTCCCTCTCGTTTCCTCCTTCCACCCCGCTCAGTTCTTTTCATGTGCCGCTGAGACGTGGAGGGGAAAAGGAGAGGCATGAAATTAGATGGGAGAGAGCAAAAAAAAAAAAAAAAAAGGTTGGAGTCCTGAGTAAGACCAAGAGAAGATACGAGGAAGTGTCACAGGGGACGTGTGTGTGTGTGTGTGTGTGTGCGTGTGTGTGTGTGTGTGCGTGTGTGTGGATGGAAAAGTATTAGTTATCTTCCATATTATTTATTACCTTACGAATGAAGTAGTAATTAGTAATGTTCATTATCTAGACTCCTCTCATGGCTATATTTTTAATCACAATTTCTTCAGACTTACACGGAAACCTTTCGAGACGTAAAACTTCCATATAAAGTAGGGGGGAAAGATTTTTGTATTTTTGTAGGACTGATTCAGGCTCGTAACGTCCCACTTTTTGATACCAGTCTTGCAACCTCAGGGACACTTGATCATATTACACGTGCCTACAATGAATAATATTTGCCACCCATTGCCCACGTCATTCAGTTTTTGCAAGCTTTTCCATTTTTTTTTTTTTTTCAGAAAATAGTTTATAACCGTTCTTTGTATTTCGACAGCCTTAGCAAACATATTCCTTCTGTATATAATTTACATAGATAAGAAAAAGAAGCCAAAATTGAGTCCATGAACTTTGCTTGGAAACGTCTGTCATGAAGATGATTTTATTTTCAGTAATGATCTCGTTTTCTTTCAATCTAAAAATCTCTTTATCGGTTTAATAAATATTCTTAAACTCCTTCATGTTATATTTTCCACGTGTCTTTGGTACGAGCCTTTTCAACTATTTTCTTTTGAATGTAGGCAGACTTTATACCTTTACTCATATTTTCTGTATATAATCTGATAATCTAACATTGAATTTCAGTAAATTTATTACATATGATTTTTCCCTCCTAACTATAAATCGGCTTTCTGAGTATCAGCGCCACTTTCCGAGTATTGAACATATGCTCATCTTGCTTGCTTGATTTATTTTAGTATTTTAGTTTGATTTATTTTGTATTTTAGTTAGCCGTTTCTGTTTGTTTTCTACTGTAATGGAATAATACTAATTCATTTTTATCTCAAGAAATTTTCCTTGTGTTATTGATTTTTATAAAGTGTGTGTGTGTGTGTGTGTGTGTGTGTGTGTAAGATCTTTGTGAAAAATAGTGAAGTACCTTCATGTATTCTCATATATCTTATTTATCCATTATATTATCTTCATAGCGGCGCGCGGGCCCCCACAGCCCCAAACACACACACGGCCTGGTTCACGGATTACACACCTACACCTCAGTCTGAAGGTTAGCTTATAATAATGAGACCTCAGTAACAGGTGCGGCACTTACAACCTCCTCTCACCTCATGCAAGGGGAGGCCTGGCCGTGAAACTGCAACTGGAAGCAAATGCTCATTACCTTGATCTTGTCTTGACAACCTTGTCAAGCCAAGGAACGTACAACACTTCTGAGTCGGTGGGGAAGCTTTCGTATTTTTAACCTCAGTGATGTTTTATAGTTACCCGACGGAAAACTTCGCAACTGGAGCGGAGTTAAGAAATAAATATGCATGTACACATTGCTTGTAAATAGAGTGAAGGTTTAAGGCAGTGTTGTTTCAGAGGAACGTATTATGATTAAACTTTCCGGCTGGGTGAACGTTGCTTTATGCCCTACATCCCTAGAGGTGTTGCGGCCTCGTAAGCTTGGAGTGATGAGTGCAGGGAGAGAGGAAAGAGAGCGAAGGGGATGTAAATAAGAAGAAAAACAAAGTGAAAAGGATGGAAAAGAGGGAGACCTCCTTACTGGCTTTCCCATAAAGAGAACATTCGTTCCACGTGATATTTCGCATCTATGTGTACTCTTTTATTTTTTTCATATGTCCTATGTCTGGTTATTAGTTGACATTCGTATAAGAATAAATTAATATGGCTCATGAAAATGTCATTGAGATTTGCATCCGATGTCGTTATTTGGTTAGCTGTCAGCATTCTCTCATTGCCTTGCTAAAAATTGACAAATGTACCTCAGGTGGTATGCTTATTGGTTCTTGTCTTGGCTGATGAGATGTAGTGATTATATTGGCACTATTATCGCAAGTTCTTGTTAGATTAGTAATAGTGACGTTGGTAGTAGTAGTAGTAGTAGTGGTGGTGGTGGTGGTGGTAGTAGTAGGTAAAGGAAACGCAAAAGTGATCCTATGAATGTTTTTGCTAGAGCAGGGGTTCCCAACCTTTTTGTTCCTCTGTGCTTCTTGTTAATCCTGGCAGCCTTGTAGGGAGGGGGGCGGGTATAGCATCACATTGTTATTTCCATATCAGGTTCAGTGTCGTCAGACGAGGCTGACATTCACTGGCTACCCAGCGTCAGGGTGGCGGTGCTCGTGTCCAATAAGGGGAGGGAGATGCCTTTCAATAAAACCACCGCTAATGAGATTACCTGACCCGTCTCACCTTTCCTTCTTTCGTTCACTCCGCTGTTTTGACATTTTTCCCCATTTCCCTTCACTTTTCCCCCTCAAGTCCCTCATTTGACCTGTGTTATGTGCTTGTACTGTTTTGACATTTTTCCTCATCTTGACTTTTTCCCTTCAACCTCCTCACTTGATTTGTGATATGTGCTTGTACTCTTTTCCACTCTTTTTTTTTTCATTCCTTCACTTTTTCTGCTCAATCTGCTCGTTTGTTATCTCTTCTTGCTGTTCTCTACATTTTTTTTTTATTTTCGGTAACCCTTGGTGTGTTTTGATTTTTTCTTTTTATTCCATGATTATCAGTAAGATGTGTTTTGTTTTGCAATAATAGTTAGTCAAGTGTGTTTCGTCATGATTATCAATGAGAAGTGTTTTTTTTTTCATGTTTGTTAATCAAGTGTGTTTTGTTATGTTAGTCAAGTATTTTGTCATGGCCGTTACGCTTTCGTTCATACTTGTCATGTGCCTGCAGCCTCCTCTCTAAGCAGGGCTGCTGGCTCATCACTGTTAGTCAAACTTAATTTCATATATCAGGAAAAAAAAAATATATATATATCATTGTACTATATACAATACGATCATCTTGCTTATTAGTAGTTCAATTAATATATTATAAGGGAAGCTGCAAGAAGCCATAAGGCATAATAGATGCCTATCAATTTTCACTATTCTGTTTCATTATTCTATTTCTCATATCAATAATTAGAGACGAATTCCGACCTGGGAAGCGTTATGATAGAAAAGTGGCAGGCGAGTACATTGTGTCAAGTACATTAAATAAACACGAGTCTGTTCCGTAGCTCATTCACATATGAACTATTATTCCATGTGAGTGTAGAGACAGAGAGTGGGGGTGTTTCATTTGATCACATGCGAGATATTGTGTGGGTGAAGGTAAAAACAGTTGATAACAAATAAGTGCGGCAGCAGGTAGCAGTTACCGCTTTTCATTATTAATGTTGTATCTGAAAGCACCCTTTGTGGCTGAAGCTATAGTTTCCTCCAGCATGGAAATATTATTTCTTTTTAGGTGCTGGAAAATGTACATAGGCATTCTCGTGTGTTGTGGCGGTACTGTAATACGAGATAATTATCTCCCGGCACATTATTGAACTTTTTTCTTATACTTGTGATAATGCTTCGTAGTTTATTAGTGCTTAGTTATGTAAAGAGGGATATGTATTCACTTTGACATCATGGATAAACGTTACATTTACCTACAGTCTGACACGTCTGTGTAACTAAATTAGCTCTTGTGCTTTGCGTTGTAATAATGACGCGGGAAGGAGACACGTACCTGACCATGTGATTATATTAGAATATTTGAGGTTACACTATCTATTATTCAAACACAAGTACGTTATCCATGTTGTATTTTTCTTGCCTTGTACTGTAGGTCTGCTCTGATTTTTTAATATTAAATTTCGTCTTCATTAATATAAATGAACCAAAGATTTTTACTGTGATATCAATTTGTATACTGTATGTGTGTGTGTGGATGGGTATATTGGATACGTGCAGGATATACAATCCGATGTGAGTCTTCGAGTGGGATAGGTCAGAGGTCAGGCCAGGTCAGCACCACCTTGAGACAGGGTGGTGGTAGTAGCTACAGGTGCTCCCCGAAATATATTCACCTGTTACAAGGAAGAATTCCTTTTGAGTTTCCTTTGTGAGAAAAATAAAGGTGAACGTTGATGAGGTTAAATGTATGTAAGGGTTTCAATGAATAAATGCATTATAAACACCTGCCGGATTAATAATAGCTTTTATCAGAGTTAGAAAGGGCTTGTAGCAAAACCTGGGGTAGCATAATTTTGTGTTCCCTACATTAGGCAAATATTAGTACGTGATAAAAAGAGAAAGAAAAGAGAAAATAATCTAAGTCAGCAGCCATTGAATTATACAAGTAAAAAATAAAGGATCAATAAGATAAAATACTTGAAATCTACCGGAATAAAGCCAATGATTGAGAGAGGTGTATATAATGTGGTTGTGTGATATTATTTCCTGCTCCTGTTTTAACCTTTACGTCCAGGAGAGAATATTGGTACAGAGATCGCGGTGTAGTATCATATACTAGAAAGAGAGAGGAGTGTGTTCAAACTTTGCCTTGTAGTTAAAAAGATAGTACAAGGTTATCTAATATTGACTATTTTCTCGAGGTAATAGGTGATTTGGTTTTCATTTGGTTTTGGGAAGCAAATTAATTTTATTTTTTTACTTCGAGAGAGTGAGTGAGTGAGCGTGCGTGCGTGCGTGCGTGCGTGTAATTTAATCATTTTTAATTTCAGGCTTGCTTTTTCCGCTCATTGTTTTATTTAACTTTCCGAGGGCTTATAAAAAAAAATTTACACAATGAAATATCCATAGCAATTTCATGTAATTTAATATGCAGATCTGTAATACGAGTACTTATTAGTTTAAGTAGCTATCGCTCTGTGTGTGTGTGTGTGTGTGTGTGTGTGTGTGTGTGTGTGTGTGTGTGTGTATGGAGAGAGAGAGAGAGAGAGAGAGAGAGAGAGAGAGAGAGAGAGAGAGAGAGAGAGAGTGTGTGTGTGTGTAAAGTAGTAGATAGAAGAAAGAGACAAAACTATTCGTCTCAGTAATGAAAGCTAACTGATAACTTACGAGGACGACCTCAGTTCACTCCCTCCTCTGTGGCCTTGCTGTGAATGGTGAGTGTATACGGGAGGCAGTGTGACCGAACCTGCCAGTGCATGTGTACCTCACAAGGCCGCCAGCTAACGAAGGAGGGAAGCATTGCACGTTTTTTTTTTTTCTTTAATTCTTTTTATTATATTTGTGTCGTGGCAGGCTTAGGTAGGATCCGCGCCGCGCCCCCCGCTCTGATTGGCCTGCCCGTCCTTCTGTCCCTCGGCGTGATGACTTGTACCCGCAGTGACTAGTGAGGGAAGGGATTGGCCTCTTATTTGTTAGCTTGTCAGACTCACATCTTCTGAAAATTAATGTTCTGAACTAGGGAGGGAGAGAATTATACCGTTTTTTTATTTTATTTATCTATTTATTTATTTATTTATTTTTATTCTTATTTATTTATTTTTGTTGTTGTCTAACTCACATCTTTGAAAAAATTAGAATAATGCTGTCATGAAATACAAAAACACTATACAGAACGGTATTTAACTTAATTATATGTGTACTCTACGTCTCATTAATCGTATTTGATATATTGGTTTACTGATTTCAACGCGTGGAGTATGTGGCGCCGAAAAGAGCTGCTTTGTTTTTTTGTTTCAATTGATCCAAAAGTAGCCAAAGGTCTTTCAGTACTAGAGGCAAATTTTAAGGGCCATAAATTCAGTCGTTAAATGAGATAATAGATGAGGATATAATAGAAGTGAATGAATAACTAGAGAATTTTTATTGTCATTATCACAACGGATATCACCTTAAACTTAATGAAAACATGCAATGATATAGGGATGAAATAAAATTCTCGTTTATTGGAAACGTTTGGTCTTTTCTCCAGTTTTAAAGGGTAAATGGGCAAAAATGTACCCATCAAAACAAATGTCACCTTCAATTTAATGGAACCATAAAATGATATTCGAAACTAATGCAATCTTGTAATGGTGTCCGGCACTTAATAAAACTTGTAACGTAGTACTGAGAGTTATTATTGTAAAAGGAATCTTTATATTCTTTAATGTTTAAGGGTAACTGAACAAAAAATGGAGGCAACGTATACAATACGAGTATGTATGGTATTTTGCTTGCGTTCTCGAGATAATTACGTAATGCTTTTTCATTTTAATTTAGTATTGTAAAATTTACTCGCTGTTTTTATTATAATCTAGAGTTTTTATGTTTATTGGTTAAGGTTGGAAAATTGTACTAGCACTGAAAAAAAAAGAAAAGTTGATACAACCAGTGAAAGTAAAACAATTACACAACGTCACGGAGCACAGCGCAGAATGGCAGGCTTGGTGTGCTGATGGAAAGGCTTAGGTCAAGGTACTAGGAAATGATGCAGAAGTGTTAGTTTTTATTTATTTTTGTATTGGTATTTTTTTTGTGTGTGTGTGTAATTTATTTTTTTCATACCTGGACGCAATGTAACTATATACCATTAATCACGTTTTATTCATTCATTTATTTTTTGGTGTGTGTGTGTGTGTGTGTGTGTGTGTGTGTGTGTGTGTGTGTGTGTGTGTGTGTGTGTGTGTGTGTGTGTGTGTGTGTGTGTGTGAGTGAATTAATTTTTTTCATGACTTACTCAAGAAAAAAAAATGGTGTTTGCTTTTTTTTTTTTTTTTCTGTAGGTTCAAGTTTACTCATTGACTCCTGAATGAAATTATTGAAAGACATGAAGTCAGGAGGTTAGAAATACTCTTTCAGGAGTCTGTTCGTTGAGCGAGTTCGTACATAGGTCATGGTCCTTCAGTTCGTCGGTTATTTATTTCTTCAATCATTCACGTTCCAGTCAGCTAATGAGCCAGTCGGTTATTCTTTCATTCATTCTATCAGTTAACAATGCAGACATTCATAGCTGGTTAGTAGGTTAGTTGGATGGTTACCGTTTCATATATTCAGACATTCAGGTCATAAATTCAGTCAGTCAGACAATCTATCAGTGAGTCCAGGCAGTCAATCAGTCGGTCAGTCAACCATTCACTTTGTCAGCCAGTCGTGTATTTATTTATTCGTTCAATCAGTCAGGTCAATCAATCATTCATTCTGTGTCACTTGTTTATTCACTCATTCAGTCAGTCATTCAGTCAATCAATAATTCATTCATTCAATCTGTCAGTCAGTTATTCAGTCACCCATTATATCAAGCACTCAATCAGGCAGTCGCGACACTCACTCGCGAGGATCATGGGATGAGTAGAGGCCCATGGGAGACTTTTTGTTATAGATAAAACTTTCCATCGTTTTATGAGCCTTCTTTCCTGTTAATTAAATAGGGCTGCACTGGCTGGCTGGCTGGCTGGCGTTTCATATCCTGCATGATGATGGCCGGAGGGCGCCGATTGGATTTCCTGTGTATCCTGTCCTATCTTTTCTTCCATGTGTGTTTTACCCTTCTTGCCTTTCATCATACGTTTCATTTTTACATTTCTCTCACGAACGGTGTAGTGTTCACCTGTGCAGAGAGAGAGAGAGAGAGAGAGAGAGAGAGAGAGAGAGAGAGAGAGAGAGAGAGAGAGAGAGAGAGAGAGAGAGAGAAGCATTCAGGCGTTCGTAAGATAAAATATAAAAAAAAGGGAAGCCCACCACTCCGTTACACAGAGAGAGGGGCGAGGGGCAGCGCGGTTTAAGGTATCCAGCGGCATTTTTGGTTGTATTGACACCAGGGTAGGAAGGGCGGGGGTCGAGGAGGCGGAGTGAAAAACCCGAACCCTGAAACAAATGGGAGAAATCTATACCTCGAAAGAGAGAGAGAGAGAGAGAGAGAGAGAGAGAGAGAGAGAGAGAGAGAGAGAGAGAGAGAGAGCCATAGACCAGTCGCCTCGTTAGCTGATGTAATCCGAGTGTTTCCTTTTGTTTTGTGCGGGATACGGAGCTGCCGGGCTTGTTTTAGCTGACGTAGGCCTTGTTGGGGAAGAGAAGGGGCTGGCTGACTGGCTGACTGGCTGGCTTGCTGGATAGCTAACTGGCTGGCAAAGTGATCGTTTTGGCTGTACCGGTAATTTCTTTGTTATGTATCTATATTTTTTTTCGTGGTATTTTGTTGTTTCCTAAAGAATCGCGGGATTTGCTCCGTTTATTTTTGTTATTCTTTTATTTTTTGTTCGTGTAGTTTTGTGTATGTGTCCATAGGTGGTGTGCATGGTGAGACTTGCGTTTGTTTAAAGTGTTGGTCGTCACTGTAACGATGTGTACCGGGACTGAGGTGTTCC
>NC_087167.1:14732500-14740000 GCF_035594125.1 Scylla paramamosain | reverse complement strand
GCATTGAGGGAGCGGTGGTGGTGGTGGTGGTGCCGGTGGCGGTAGCTTCGGGGCTCTGATGTGAGTGTTGCGTGGTGTACCTGGAAGAGTGGTGGTGCTGAGTGGAGGGGAAATAGTATAAATGATCGTGATGATGACGATGGGAATTATTTTTCTAGTACCACACAGTTTTAAGTTGTTTCATCATATTTCTCCGTTTATTTCCCTCCCGTGCCGCGCCGCCTCCCTCACCTGTCGTTGTGTTTCACTTCGCACTTCCGCTCTGGCCTCATCACCTGCTTTCCCTTCCATTTCTATATTGTTCCCTGCAACAACACTTTCCTTCCTTTTGTTTTTGTTGTATTCTTGCCACATTGAACACATCTTTCTCTTGTCTCTTAGCTATTTTTTTTTCTATCTCGTTCTAATACAGATAGTTATTTTTAGTCTGGTGTTTTATTCCAACCGATTGTTATGTGTGACGGACAGGATGCTCGTACTTCTCTGCCCCTTTCTCTGTGTCCTCCCTCCATCCCTCCCTCCTCTTCCCCGCTCATCACTTTTCACTCATTTCCAAGCACCTTTTATTTCCCATGCTAATCTTCCTTAATTCATCCTTACCCCTCCAGCCGTCCCCTCATTTGTCCATGTTCCTCGTACCTTTTAATTCTCTCTCTCTCTCTCTCTCTCTCTCTCTCTCTCTCTCTCTCTCTCTCTCTCTCTCTCTCTCTCTCTCTCTCTCTCTCTCTCTCTCTCTCTCTCTCTCTCTCTCTCTCTCTCTCTCTCTCTCTCTCTCTCTCTCTCTCTCTCAATAGAGACGCTATTTACTCTCCCCTTTACTCCTTACCTTCTCGTTCTTTTTACATTTTTCACGGCACTTTTGCTGTCTCCTCTCCTTCCTTTTTAATATCTCATCTTTCCTCTTCGTTCTCCTCTTCTTCCTTTCCTCTACTGGCTTTCCCCTCTCTCGTCTTCCCTTTCTCTCTGATCTATAATCCTCTCTTCCCTTTCCTTCCCTTCCCTTTCTTTCCCTTCCCTTTTTTTTCCCTTTCCCTTTTTTCCCTTTCCCTCTCCTTCCCTCTTCCCTTTAATTCTCTTCTCTTCTTTCCTTTTATTTTTTTCTTCCCATCCCATTCCCTTCTCTACCTCCCCTTTCCTTCTCCTCCCACCCTTCTGTCCATTTTTCTTTACTCAACTTTTCCTCTCATCTCTGCATGTAATACTCCTCTCTCTTCTCTCCTCTTTCTCTCTTTTCTCTTGCTTTTTTTTTTCACCTTCCATCATGGTCTCTTTGTTTATATGTTTTTTTTTATTTTTTCTCATGCAATTTCCTTCTTATTTCTCGCATTCGTCAGTTGTCATTTTTCTATGCTTTTTTTTTTTTTTTCTTTTTGGTATTTGTTACATCTAGTCTCTGTTCTTCTTATGGATTTTTTCTCCTTTCGTATCATACCCTCCCTTTTATTCCTCCTTTGTCTGTTTACTTTTCTTTGATACTTCTCTCCAGTTCTTTTTTTTTTCTTCCTCCCTTTACCTCCTACTCTTGTTACCCATTCCATCCCATTCCATTCCATCCCACTCCCCCTCCCTCCCTTACCTTTCCTTTTATTTCCTCCACCCATTCCTCCCCATCATTCCTTTCCCTACCTCGCCTCCTCCACCTCCTCCACCGTTTATTCCTTTCCTTCTTCTACTCACGTTTCCCTCTCGTCTTCCTCTCTCTCTCTCTCGTCTCTGGAGGCTCGGCACTACCACTGCGCGCCTCCGCCACTCCCAACTCCCCCACAAGAGTCTGAGGGTGGTGAGGGTTGGTGTCGGTTCATCCCAGGAGTATAGGCTGAAATATGCGACTGCCTGCCAGGTCGCCACCACTGTAAATAGAATCCAAATCTCACTCAAAGGATTCTTCCACAGCTTTGGAGAGGGGGCGGAGAGGAGAGGGTGTCAGAGGAAGAGGATTGCAGAGCGGAGACTGATGAAGAGGATGCAGGGAAAGAGAGCTAGAGAGAGAGAGAGAGAGAGAGAGAGAGAGAGAGAGAGAGAGAGAGAGGGAGAGGGAGGGAGGGAGAGTGGGAGGGAGAGAGGGAGAGAGCGCTGGGAATGCAGTTGATGGAGGGCGGGTTGCGGTAAGAAGACGTGGTAATGTGGGAAAAGAGAGTGCGAACGAGAGTTTATGTTGGAAAAGTTGTACAGAGGACGAAAGACCAAAAACAACAGGCAGAGAGAGAGAGAGAGAGAGAGAGAGAGAGAGAGAGAGAGAGAGGAAAAATAGGCGGGAGAAAACATGCTAAGGAGGTAAAAATGAGACTTCACATGCCCTTCCTCTAATATAACTCAAGAATTTAGAACCTTCCACCCGTCGGCCAAAATGGAGCCAGACTTGCAATTTCTTTATACCAAACCACACTGAATTCCGAGGAGGAGGAGGAGGAGGAGGAGGAGGAGGAGGAGAAGAAGAGGGAGGGAGGGAGGAATAGGAGAAGTGTCGGAGAGGACAGGTCAGAAGAGAAGGGAACGAACAAGGAACTGATGGAAGGGAAGGAAAAGAACTGGCGCTACAACGAAGATGAAAGGAAGGGCTTAAAAGGAGGAGGAGGAGGAGGAGGAGGAGGTGTGGGCAGGGGTACAGGAAGAATAAGCAAGGATATAAAGGAGGGGTTTGGGATGAGCCTGCAGGAAAGGAGAGCGGAGGAAGGAGCTGGGTGAAGATGAGGTTCAGCATGAGGGAAGGGAAGGAAAGTGTGTGTGTGTATGTGCAAGAGTGTGTGTGTGTGTGTGTGTGTGCGCAAGAGTATATGTGTATGTGCGCTGCGTTTCATCTTCCTCGCTTCGCCGCTGCTAGAAAGTGATAGACAACGTTCTCCTCACTTGCACTCTGTTTTTCTTCCTCCTCCTCCTACTCCTCCTCCTCTTTCCCTCGCTGGTTGGCCGTGACTCTCCTCGTTGTACGTAAACCTCCGGCCGTGTATTTTTAGGGTCGCTTGGGCTCGTCGGAAACACTAGCAGCGCCCAGGTACGTAAATCTCGGTGTCGGCAGTGCAAATGCTCTTATACCTGTGGGAGAGACGGCTGGCAGGGGGGTGGGCAGGGAGCGAGGGAGGAAGAGAAAGGAGGTGTAAAGAGGAAACATTGAGAGAGAGAGAGAGAGAGAGAGAGAGAGAGAGAGAGAGAGAGAGAGAGAGAGAGAGAGAGAGAGAGAGAGAGAGAATTAGTAGTGTGTATGTACAGTATATGTGTTACCCAATACTTTGTTGTGTAACCTTCCCATGCTGTGTTGATCTACTCGCTGTGCCGCTATCTGTATAAACTTTTCTGTGTGTGTGTGTATGTGTGCGCGCGCTCTGACTCGCGCCTCGCATCGTTCTAACTAATGTGGTGTAGATGGGAGCTGGAAGAAAAGAAACGTCCACTATGGGAACAGGTAGAATTCTGACGATCAATCATCACCACAGTAATTACATAGGTGTTGTGCTTAGTAATTTTTGGTTTAGGTGTGTCCGTGTGTGGATGGGATGAAGGTTGTTGTTTTGTGTGTGTGTGTGTGTGTGTGTGTGTGTGTGTGTGTGTGTGTGTGTGTGTGTGTGTTTGTGAGTGAGTGCGCGGTAGCTTGAAATACGGAAATAGATGTTGTCACCATTTTTTTTTTCTTTCCTCCCTTTCTTTTTTTTTCTTTTTTGTTATACCTTTGTTGACTCGAAGTGTTTCTGTTGCTAGTTGAATGTTTTTTTTTTTTTTTACCTTTTGGTGTATTTTATTTATCTATTTTTATTTATTTTTTTGCAATTGTTTATTTTTTCATTTGTTTATTTATTTAATTTTTTTGTGTGTGTGATTTTTAGGTTTTCGTATGTTTCTTTTGTTTTGTTTTCTGTATTCCTTTAGTTTTACGTATTTGTTTCTGGATTTCAATTCCATCTTTTATTTATTCTTCTACTCCGTTACTTTTATATTATTTATTCTTCTGCTTAATTACTGTTATTTTATTTATCCCTTTACTTAATTCCTTATTTATGAATTGGTTCTTTTATTTGAATGTTATTATTTTACTGCAAGTGCTGATGCAGGTTACATAGAAACAATAATTTCGATATTTCGAAGGTGTTAGACAAGTATTATTTCATAATAGAGCTTCCCTAGTTCCTTGGATCTGTTATACTGTAATATTATCTTTGACAGCCATTTGGTCTTATCATGTAAAAAGTCTACTTTAACCATTATTTTCTTGTTTAGATTCAGATTCCTTTCTAGTTTTGCACTTATAAACTAACTACTGTATTTCACTTCGGCCTTCCTCTTGCACCTTCCCAGACACTCTGCCCAGCACATTATCGTCACTCACCATTTTTCATTTTTTTCTCCCTTTCGTTTGTAGACCAAGATAATAGTTACCTTTGTCTAGTCTACACAGCTTGAAGCTTTCGTCCTGATTACGTGTAACACAGGAATTAGTTTGTGTGTGTTGTGCAGCTTCCTTATAAGCCCAGTGCCCTCTCTCTGGCCTTCTTTTGATAACTGTTATTGTTCTACTTCACCATTATCATCATCATGTCGTTGTTGTCGTCGTGTTTCTTCTTCATCCTTCTTCTCCTGACCCACAATTGTAAAGTATGTTTAGTAATTTTTAATCTTGGTCAGTGGCTTTCACTCGTTCTATTTCAAGAATCGTTCTATAACTTAAGTATATTTCTTCTGTAATTCCCACAGTGTACACCTACAGTGTTTGTTACTATTTCGATGTGTGACACGTGCACTTCCTATTCGAGATTCAAAACGTTATACCTGACATTATTCCTAACAGTATTGCAATCCAGTGTGACACGTTTGCCTTATCTCCTGTACGTCCTCTTTGTGATCCAGAGCCATTATTCTTGCACTTTCCCGTTTTTAACATATTCCATCAGTATTTTACTTTTTTTTTCGTGGGTAAATTCAATGGAAGTTATATATGTTACCAATAAATCACTGAATTATATTATTTGCCTCTGCCTTGCCTCACTCGGCGAGCCTCCCAGGTGTCTGTGATGCTGTTAAGGTCAGTTGTTTACTTTACGTTAGTTTGCTTGGGAATTCTTATTTGACATTGTGCTCAGAGGTGACGCAGTGGTCCCAGTGTGTGGTTCCCAGGTCAGCACCCGTCACCGCATGTGATGATTAAGTGACTGATTTACTGGTTGGTTGATTGACTAACTTATGGTGCAGGAAGAACAACAAATTAGATTGGCCACTATGAAATTTTTCCTCACCTCTTTTGAATATTTCCATTCTTTACGTTCATTTTCATCTGACCTCATCTGCTGTTCCATCGTGCTGCTTCCTCCTCCTGTCCGGCGCTGGGTAATCAGTGTTGTTGTGAAGCCTGGAAATTCATTATTCATTCCTATTCTTTCTTTGTAATTCCATCTAGTACAATTTTTTTTCCTGTTCTCTGACACGATTTACCTGAGATTCCATCTTTCTTAAATTTGCTGCTTGTAGTGCAACCCATTTTCATTTTAGGATTTTTTTTTTTTTTTTGTTAAATTGCTCACTTATTATCCTCAATATTCCTTTTTTTCTCATCTCATTTTCTTAATCGCAGTACTCGAATTTTCATGTTACATTCACCATCTTACTGTATCCCAAAGTCCTTACTAATAACCTTCTCACTCTAAGACTTTTTTTTTCTCTACTTAAACACCTCCAACTCTTCGAAATTATATGTCTCTGAAACAGTTATGAAGGAAAGCAAAGACAAAATAAGCCTTTTATATTTTTGTGTCCATGCAAACTATTTTTATTCGCCTATGCTTTTAATGTTAACAAAGAGCATCAAAAGAGTGGATTAAACGCATCACCAATGTACGGGTACCTACATCTGATCATACTGTTGTGTATCTCTACCCACCTTTACCTTCGTCTCCTCAGGCTCACCTCTCATATCTCCTCTTTAATATTCTCTTTTCCTCTCCCGTTCTTCCCATTCTTTTTGCCTTCAATTTCTTCAACTTTTTTTTTTCTCCCTCGTTTCTTGTTTACTTTTCCTCCCTTCCTTCCTTTTTATTCGTTTCTTTCTTTATTTATTTCTTTTTCTTTCTTTCTTTCTTTCTTTCTCTCATCCTCTTTATCTCTCCTCTTACTTGCTATACTTTTTTTTTTATTCTTCCCATGTTTTCTGCTCCAATCCTTCCTAAAGTTTTTTTCCTCCATCTTTACTTCTTCCTCCCTCCTTTGCCTTCCCTTTCCTCAGTCCTAATTTTGCTTCCTTCCTATTCCCCTCCTCTCTCCTCCCTCCTCACTGTCCCTTATTCTTTTTCGACTTAATTTCTCTTTCTTTCCATTCTTTATTCTTGATTTCACTTCCTACCCAATCCTTCTCATCCCTTATTCCTTATTTTGCTTATCATTCTTTTTCACTTATCTGATTCCTTATTGTGTCTCCCTCTCCTTTCCTTCCCTTTCCAGTCCCTCTTCTCTATTCCCTTATCCCTTATTGTCTCCATTCTCCTAATTTCTTTCCTTCCCTTTCATTCACTTCCCATTCCTTCTATACCCGTACTGCATACTTTGTCTCCCTCCCATTCCTTTCATTCTCTTCCTTCATTCTATATTCCGCTTCCTCCTTATTCCCTTCCCTTCCCTTCCCTTCTCTCATATTTTGCCTTCCTCCTAATTCTTATCTTCTGTTTCCGCATCCCATTCCTTCTCTTCTGTCAATTCCTCGTTTCGTCCTCTTCCCCTTCCTTCCTCACCCCCGTATTCCACTACATTATGGTGCAAGCAAGCGTTACCTCCCTTTTTTACACAGAAGTCTTGTATTTACCTAAGAGGCTGTTTGTTTTAGATTTTTTTATCTTTTTAGATCCCTTTGTATGTATGTATGCATGTGTGTGTGTAGTATGAATGTATGTAGGTTTGTAGGTAGGTATGTTACGTATTTCTGTCTGTTTCTCAGTCTTCGTCTCTCTCTCTCTCTCTCTCTCTCTCTCTCTCTCTCTCTCTCTCTCTCTCTCTCTCTCTCTCTCTCTCTCTCTCTCTCTCTCTCTCTCTCTCTCTCTCTCTCTCTCTCTCTCTCTCTCTCTCTCTCTCTCTCTCTCTCTCTCTCTCTCCCTCTGTCTCTCTCTCTCTCCCTCTGTCTCTCTCTCCTCTCCCCTCTGTCTCTCTCTCTCTCCCTCTGTCTCTCTCTCTTCTCCCTCTGTCTCTCTCTCTCTCTCTCTCTCTCTCTCTCTCTCTCTCTCTCTCTCTCTCTCTCTCTCTCTCTCTCTCTCTCTCTCTCTCTCTCTCTCTCTCTCTCTCTCTCTCTCTCTCTCTCTCTCTCTCTCTCTCTCCTCTCTCTCTCTCTCTCTCCCTCTCCCTCTGTCTCTCTCTCTCTCTCTCTCTCTCTCTCTCTCCTCTCTCTCTCTCTCTCTCTCTCTCTCTCTCTCTCTCTCTCTCTCTCTCTCTCTCTCTCTCTCTCTCTCTCTCTCTCTCTCTCTCTCTCGCGGACACACCTGCATGAGTGCGTGCATGTGCATTTTTCAAGTACCATGCACCGTTGCATGCAGG
>NC_087167.1:14725000-14727500 GCF_035594125.1 Scylla paramamosain | reverse complement strand
AGAATTGGTAAAACTATTGCTCTTTAAATAGATACTTTGGAACCAAATATAAGTTATTGGTTAGTTTTTTGGTCGCTCAGCTATTGTAAACTAAACAAATAAGTATGCAATCAAATACGCAGACTCAAACAATTTCGGGAATAAAATTAATTCTAAACCCAAACACTTTTTCTTTTATTTAAGTATTCTTTAATACAGGCACAAGAACCTCAAGGCACTAAAACCTGTACTGGGAGCGTCATGTGAACTTCTCTTGCTAAGCCGACCCATCTCTTGGCAGGAAAAAAAAATAAAATAAATAAATAAATAAAAAGGCCTCGCGTGATTTTTTTAACTGCTATCACTTGTAACTATTTGATTGTTTCTCGGTAATTCCTGAAAACGAAAACCTGCAAAGAAATGAATGTCATGGTGTTTGTGGTGGTGGTGCTCTTGGTAAGTCCTCCTTTGACCTCGTTTTCTGTGATTACGCTGCATTGTGCTGCCGGCTAAAGGGAAAGAAACACTACATATGACACTAGTAAAAAAAAAAAAAAAAAAATAGGAACGTTATATTGTGATTGACAGAAGTAGGTAGAAACGAAAGAAATTAATATATAAATAAATAAATAAACTAAACTCAAAATCATCTTAGATAGATAGATAACAATTGTCAACAACAAGGTTTACATACTGAAATTCTTTTTGGCTAGAGGTCCATATTATAGTAGTTCACTAAAAGTTAGTTTTCTACTACAGCATAGCAAAACTAAAAACACAAAAGTATCACAAGGATAATCACAACTGTATATAATGTAATGAATCACACAGTTACTATTCTATTTTAAGTGATTAAAAAGTACAATACTCTTTTGTACAAACGATTTCTTAAACCTGTCCGTGCGTTGAATAGGAATGACTAATCTGCCTGACCTGAAGAATACATAGCAAGAATGGAGAGGGTGGGAAGTATCTTTCCTGATTTTATCAAGCTGTTTCATTGTTTCTTCCTGGTACAGTTTGTCGATTAAATTTGTTTCTGCACCCAATTTTCTCGATTTCCTCACAATTCTTTCAAGTTTACTCTTTTCTACAGATGTTAGCCTGCTATACCAATTAGTCAAAGAAAAACTTAATATCATATCTATTGTCGACTTGTAGAAAAGGATAATTATATTTTTATCTATTTGTAAGTTGTTTAGAATAAGTAAAAATTAAGTCTTTGGTTACATTCCTTAACTACCATATTGGTATTTGCACTATCTTTTAGTTGATTGTCGGTCATAAAACCTAAATATTTATATTCTTCTACTCTCTCTACAGTTCCTGCATCAATTACATTATGGTCAGATACGCGAAGGTTTTTGGTTCTGTATTATAATATATTATCTGCACCAATCAACAAATTGGCGAACCTGGGCTACGCACTCATCACATTCATCATTTGAAATTTTATTAATGATTACCGTGTTTATCTGCATATTTAACTATTATGCTTTTACTATACACACTGCTACAGTCGTCTGCGTATAGACTGAAAAGGACAGGGGGCTTGACACAACCTTGAGGGGTTCCTGTATTAGTGACTAATATGTTGGACTTGACATTGCGCAACGCGGTATATTGAGGTTCTTTACTTAAAAAGTTAAAAATTCACTTCAAAACATAACTATATACTCCAATCTCCATCAATTTATTCAGCAGATAAAATAGAATAACAGCTGGAAAATATTAATGAGCCAAGTTAACAACACGTGTCACACATCGTCTCAAAAAACTACAGTTGAATGACGAGAAGCAAGACAAGAAAAATCATTCACCAATACAGTAATCATGAAAACTGCACTAGTTATATGAAACAAAAAAGGACAAGAAAAGCCATAGGAGAGAGAGAAAAAAAAAAAAAAAAAAGGAAACATTAAACTCTGGAACTCCCTTTCTGCTTCTGTATTTCCTCCTTCCTATGATTTGAACTCTTTCAAGAGGTAGGTTTTAAAACCGTTATCTTTTAAATTTTGACGTCCGGTTTTGACTCTGTTCGGGGACTGGCATCTAACTGGGCTTTTTTTTTATTATTATAATAATTTGTTGCCTTTGGCGGTGCCCCTCATATATAAAAAAAATAAATAAATGAAATGAAATGAAATAAATAAAGGTTATTGTAAACAAACAGATGAATAATTAATAGATACATGCCTGAAGAATAATAATAATAATGATAACAATAATAATAACAATAATAATAATAATAATAATAATAATAATAATAATAATAATAGTTACTATAATAATTATTATTATTATTATTTTATTTTTTATTATTTTTATTATTATCATTATTATTATTTTTATTACTCGTATTATTATTATTATTATTATTATTATTATTATTATTATTATTATTATTATTATTATTATTATTATTATTATTATTTATTTTTTATTATTATTATTATCATTATTATTATTATTATTATTATTATTATTATTATTATTATTATTATTATTAAACAACTGAATA
>NC_087167.1:14717500-14720000 GCF_035594125.1 Scylla paramamosain | reverse complement strand
GAGTGCTCCATTGAGACTTATCAAGTTACGCATCACCACCACATTGACGAGCATCTTACATCAGAAATTCATTAATACATTCTTAGGTCACTATCTTCGTCTCATCCTTTTTTTTATATTTCCCGCTGACCAGAATTGAAGGAATACCTCTGGAAATGCCAAAGTAATTCATAACGGAGAGAAAACGTATGAACTTTCCTTTATTTAGTTGATATACTCTTAGTTCTTGGTCGTCTCATCCTTTTCTTGTACTTCCCCTAACCAGTGTTAGAGGAGTATCTCTGAAAACGCTGAAGTGATTCATGACAGAGCGAAAACATGTGAACGCTCCTTTATATAACGAATAATCAGACGGCAGGCACGCACCATCGTTAATGACACGGTTTCCTAGTATTCGTATGAAAAAAGAGAAAGATTTGATCATTATTTGCCCAATTTAAAGTTAATGACATGTATCGTTATTAATAAATAGAAACAGATGCTGCAACGTATATATATTTTTGTTCCCAGTCCCCCCAATATCACGAAATAATGATGTTCTTACTTGCGTTATTTGTGCAGTTGTCACTAATCAGTACAATTAGTGTTGCGCCCTCCCTCTATCATCTGAGTTCCTCGCTCACTCTGCAGACTCCCACAAGAATTGAAGGCCTTCCGTGGTGCCTTAACTTTCCTCATTTTCCGTGTGTGTGTGTGTGTGTGTGTGTGTGTGTGTGTGTGTGTGTGTGTGTGTGTGTGTGTGTGTGTGTGCGCGCGCGTGCGTGCGTGCGTGCGTGCGTGTGCGTGTGTTCTCTTTGTATCTTTGTGTGTGTTTGTCCGTCTGTCTGTCTTTGTTGATTTCTGTATATTTGTTTGCTTCTCTTTCTCTCCTATTTCCTGTGTGTGTGTGTGTGTGTGTGTGTGTGTGTGTGTGTGTGTGTGTGTCTTTAATCCCTTCTCTTTCCCTGTCTGTATGTGTATCGGTTCCTCCCCCTGGTATCCCCACCCTCTCTCTCTCTCTCTCTCTCTCTCTCTCTCTCTCTCTCTCTCTCTCTCTCTCTCTCTCTCTCTCTCTCTCTCTCTCTCTCTCTCTCTCTCTCTCTCTCTCTCTCTCTCTCTCTCTCTCTCTCTCTCTCTCTCTCTCTCTCTCTCTCTCTCTCCTGTCTTGCCTCGCAGGCAAAGATGGCCTGCCTCCTCGTCTCAGCTTTCCTGAATCTATTGACAAGTCGAGGGACTGGACGCCGAGCGCTGAGGGGAGAGAGAGAGAGAGAGAGAGAGAGAGAGAGAGAGAGAGAGAGAGAGAGAGAGAGAGAGAGAGAGAGAGAGAGAGAGAGAGGAGAGAGAAGGTTGCCCTGGGCGGGAAGACATGGTCGGGAATAACACAGCCAATGAGAGGAGACAATAGAACACAAATCTGGGATGGAAACAGGCTCGAGCAGAACGCGAGATTATCGTAGAATAGCGTTGACTTCACCTGTCCTCATATCCTGCTGTCTTCAGAAGTGTTCCCGCGGGTTAGACCGTTTGTTCCTCCTCCTCCTTCGCCTTGAGAGCATCTCGCTCTCGAACTCAAAACAACTAGTACAGTAAGTTGAGTGGTATAAGGAGAGAGAGGAGAAAGAACATAAGAACGTGAAGGATGAACAAAGACCTGCAGACTTATTTTTTTTTTATTACACGAGCTAATGTAATGTAAGAGATCAGAGTGGGAGGACGAACAATAATATGAAATAAGTACGATTGAACTCTAAAGAACTTGTAAAATAAGCTGAGTTTATAAGGATGGGAAAGAGAAACAAAGAAACTTGAATGAACACCAAAAAACTGCAGATCTGAGATAGAGTGCACGATCTAATCTAAAGTGAGATAGGTGAGGAAGAGGAGGAGAAATAGTATGAAATAAAAGAGACTTAAGTGGGGGTTGTGCTCGCCTTTGTAGTGAGACTGGCGAGGCAGTTGTAATATACACTGCACTGTGTCCTTTGGTGTGTCATCACCTCCCTGTTCTTCATCTTCCCTTGCTCTGTGTGTGGGTGTACATTGCAGACAGTATATTTTTCACGCTGCTTTATTTTCATTGCCCTCCGTGTTATCTTCCGGTCGTTACTGCTTGGAATTCCCAGTCTCGTCTTTTCTTATTCCCTTCCCTCCTCCACTTTACTGTCCGTGGTGAGACGAGGCGGGGACGTCCGTCAAGAATGTGTGTTGGTTTGGCCACGTTTGACCCAACAAGGATAAGGCGGGATGGGAATGTGTTTGATCAGGGGCACGGGAGAAAAGTGTGTGTGTGCGGGCGGAGGGGGTTGGCCAGAGAGAGAGAGAGAGAGAGAGAGAGAGAGAGAGAGAGAGAGAGAGAGAGAGAGAGAGAGAGAGAGAGAGAGAGAGAGAGAGAGAGAGAGAGAGAGAGAGAGAGAGAGAGAGAGAGAGAGAGAGAGAGAGAGAGAGAGAGAGAGAGAGAGAGAGAGAGAGAGAGAGAGAGAGAGAGAGAGAGAGAGAGAGAGAGAGAGAGAGAGAGAGACAC
>NC_087167.1:14667500-14715000 GCF_035594125.1 Scylla paramamosain | reverse complement strand
TTCCATTCTTCTCCTCCTCCTCCTCCTCCTCCTCCTCCTCCTCCTCCTCCTCCTCCTCCTCCTCCTCCTCCTCCTCCTCTTCCTCCTTCTCCTCCTCCTCCTTCTCTTTTCCTTCTTCGTGTAAAGTAAAACAAGCAGCGTCGATCGATAAAAGGAAAAAACAAAAAACAAAAAAGTATAAAAAAAAAGAATGCTGCATATCGTGTTGTTGGACTGCCCCACCCGGCAAATGAACAACACAGGTTGTAGTAGCAGCATTAGCATCATAAACAACAACAACAACAACAACAATAACAGTGCCATGTACCGGACAGAACATGTACTACACCATCTGGGTTGTGTTGCGACCTGTTGTGGGGTGGGTTGGTGTGTTAGTTAGTTGTTGTTTTTTTTTTGTTTTTTTTTTCTGAAGGGATACTTATTTTTGGGAATGTAGAATTAGTGCTGCTCATTCGGTCTCACTATTTTATATTAAGATTTATTACTGCTTTATTTAAAAATATTTTATAACATTTAAGGCTGGTTATTATTTACTTCCATGTTTTAGGGGTCCATGAATATATATTTATTTTTTTACGGACATCCTAACTTAAGAATAATGTTTGCAGTATGTATTATACCTTGTTTGTTCATGAATTTGTCATCAATATATATATATATATATATATATATATATATATATATATATATATATATATATATATATATATATATATATATATATATATATATATATATATATATATATATATGTGTGTGTGTGTGTGTGTGTGTGTGTGTGTGTGTGTGTGTATGTGTGTGTGTGTGTGTGCGAGTGACTGTATGTGTAGGTATGTTGCTAGTTTATTTTAAAGGTCAATTGATGTGGATGGTTTAAGGGAGGAAAGTGAGGTTTAAGAATACTAATACAAGGGTAAGTTTGTAGATGCTAGATTTGCGGCGTCTTTTAACTCTGTAACTGTTGTGGTCATCTTTTATTAACATTCAGAGTATCGTAAAGGAAATATTTGCAGACACATGGGAAAATGTACAATAATCTATTTTCTTTGTTCTGGGTTACAAAACTAATTAAGAAACCATAATATAAAAATATATGTTTGTAAGTGATTGTGGAGAAAAATATATATATAGCAGCTGAAGGCTAAATGAAGAGACGAAACACTCAGAAAAGAAATAGATTCTTGGACAAGAATTTGTCGCGTTTCTTCGTTTATTTACTTTTCTTTCTCTGGTCATGCTTCTTAAAACTACCGCGTAATTTCCCTCTTCCTTTCATTTATCTCTCTTGCACATTACTTTCCCTCAAGAATCTCTTCACTTTCGTTTTTCATTACTTCCTCTGCTGTACACTCTCTTCCTCGCTCACTTCTACGTGCTCCCCCACAGACAAGAATATATCCACACAAAAAAATAGAATAATACCCACACATACAGCACTCGTTGTTATAGGGCAGGCAGGCGATTTATGGATGGATACAAGGTCCGATGGAGACTGTAGGAGTGTGGAACGTAAAGATCTACAAGCCAAACAAGGGTACTAAGACCGGCTATGGAGCTTACTCTGTTGTCGCTTAGTATGCAAAAAGTTGAGATTAATGAGATTGTTCGGGGGAGAGAGAGAGAGAGAGAGAGAGAGAGAGAGAGAGAGAGAGAGAGAGAGAGAGAGAGAGAGAGAGAGAGAGAGAGAGAGAATTACCTCAATATTAATTACGAAGAAGGGGAGCTGGCAGAGGGAGGAAAACTTAGAGAGGAGAGGGATGAGGAGGAAAAGGAGGGAGAAGAAGAAGAAGAAGAGCAGGAGAAGGAGATGGTGGTAGTGGAGGAGCAGCAGCAGCAGCAGCAGGCAGGTAAGATCAATGTTAGCGAGGGAAGGAGAGGAGAACCTGGGAGGTGGAGGAGGAGGAGGAGGAGGAGGAGGAGGAGGAGGAAGAGGGAGGGAGGGAGGAAATGGGAGGGGAGGGGATGGGAAGGGAAGACTCGTGAAGAATAGTTTTTCCTTGAAGAAGACGATGAGGGAGAGTCTTAATGAAGCAGAGATAAAGATGAAGTGAAAGAAATGAGAGAGAGAGAGAGAGAGAGAGAGAGAGAGAGAGAGAGAGAGAGAGAGAGAGAGAGAGAGAGAGAGAGAGAGAGAGAGAGAGAATCTAAAGAATATATATGACTGAAGTTTAAAAAGAATACAAACAAGTGTTGTATGGAAGAAAGGGAAAGAAAACTTTGAATTTTTTGTCAAGATAATGACTGAAGAAAGGAGTTAGGAGGAACTGTTTGAATAGGTTAAGGGAGATGGAGAAGGGAAAAGAAATGAAATGAGGGAAAGAAAGAGAACGAAAAAGAGGAGGAAGAGGAGGAGGAGAAAGAGAATGGAAGAAAGGTTTATCTAATTTGTTTAATTCAAAGACCAAGCGAAATTTGTCTTCCTTTTTTTACGTTATTTTCACCAGGGGAAAAAATCTTGAGGGCACGATGGGATGGAAAATTCATTACAGAAAAGAAAGTTTGAGAAAAAAAATTGCCGGGAATTGTGTACACTGGGGAAGAAAACAAGGATGGCGGGAGAGTTTTCGTCTTCCTTAAACCTTAAAATTACAACGGGAAAGTCAGGCTGAGTGAAGGAAAGTGACTCTCATAACTTTTTTTGTTTTTCTCTCGTCAACGGCGTATCTTTGCTCGCGGGTCACTTAGAGCTCCTGCAGATGATTGACGTGTAGAACCTTCAAGTTGGATTCTGAGAGTCCTGATTTACTAGTAAAGAACAAGGATTTTGAAAGAAAGAAATTCTTAGCTTTTTATCTACACTCAATGTTCACTTAATTTTCAAATTGAGATTCGATGTGTAGGGCTTTGAAGTTCGATTATGATTGTCTTAAATCACTTGGAAAGGATTGGGTGATTTTAAAAGGCAAAAATATCCTAGTTGTGTATGTATATTCATTGTTCCCTTACTGAATTTTGAGGGTCTTAATTTACCAAGAGGGAGTTCTTAATGTTAGTTGTGTTCACTTCGTGGGTCAGTTACAGGTCCTACAGATGAATGACGCACTTAAGTTTGAGATGAATTCTGCTGTGATCATTAATTCATTAGCGAGGAAGTTCTTGATTCTAAAAAGTTCATGTTAGTTGCATAGCCATGTTGGTGGGTCAGTTATAGGTCCTATAAAGGAACAGCGTTCTTGAGTTTAAGATTGGATTCTGAGTTCATTCACTAGAGAGGGACTACTACTTCGTAAGGCTAAAGTAAAATGCTCTATCTTGCCTGTAGCTAAGAGGAGAGGGCGGGGAAGGGAAACGGGGGAAAATTTTACGTGGAGTTCAAACCAAGAGACTCGCCTCGGGCTGCGATGGCCACAGCGGCCCGTCTCAGCCTCCACAGATTTACTCCCTCCAGCCAGCTCTGCTACACTCCTCTCCTCCGGCTTTCTCCCTTGTCTCTCCTTTCCATTGACCGGCTGCAAGGAGGAGCATTATCAAACATTTATACATCACATTTAGGCAGGCTCCCGAGAAAACTAAAGTCAGTTAGTTCCTTTATATTGAGTGACAAATTAAAGAGCAGGATCAGGATAACATTGGATGAAGAAGGATGTCAAGGATACAGGGACTAAATTTGAGAAAGGGAGGGTACTTAGCCCACCCTGAGACTCCTCCAGGGAAGACTCGAGGTGAGGGGAAATTAGCTCGGTTGTTCCCTCCGCGACCCTCTCAAGGAAGTCGGAATTTTGTCCTCCCTTGCAGCTTACATTACTTTCTGGGATTGTCTGGGAATCAGGGATAGGTATTTACTTTTTATTTATTCCTATTTATACATAACATTATTTGGTCTGGCCGAGTCGGGACAGACGCGGGTACGAAGGAACACAAAGGGAATAGACTGGAAGAAAGAACACCAGCAGACTGTGACGTAATATAGAGAAACCTCTATAGAGAGAAAAGGTTACGCAAACGAAAGTTGTGGAAGAGAGAGAGAGAGAGAGAGAGAGAGAGAGAGAGAGAGAGAGAGAGAGAGAGAGAGAGAGAGAGAGAGAGACAGACAGACAGACAGACAGACAGACAGACAGACAGACAGACAGACAGACAGACAGACAGACAGACAGACAGACAGACAGACAGACAGACAGACAGACAGACAGACAGACAGACAGACAGACAGACAGACAGACAGACAGACAGACAGACAGACAGACAGACAGACAGACAGACAGACAGACAGACAGACAGACAGACAGACAGACAGACAGACAGACAGACAGAGAGAGAGAGAGAGAGAGAGAGAGAGAGAGAGAGAGAGAGAGACAGATAGACAGACACACACAGAGAGAGAGAGAGAGAGAGAGAGAGAGAGAGAGAGAGAGAGAGAGAGAGAGAGAGAGAGAGAGAGAGAGAGAGAGAGAGAGACAGACAGACAGACAGACACAGAAAGAGAGAGAGAGAGAGAGAGAGAGAGAGAGAGAGAGAGAGAGAGAGAGAGAGAGAGAGAGAGAGAGAGAGAGAGAGAGAGAGAGAGAGAGAGAATGATAAAGTAGAGGGTACAACAATAAGCCTCTATTCACCTTTTGCCGAGATAACCCGACAAAGGGGAGCGGGGCCTCTTTTGACCCGGTTCCATAGCTAAGGTTGGTCTGGCCGCCCCGAGGAGGCCGACTCGCTACGAGCAAATATTTTATTTTTTTTTTCAAATGCCAGTTTTTCCTCCTTTTCCTCCCCCGCGACCTTTGATCTTAGGTGAAAAGTAATCCAATTAACTTAGAAATCAGGTGTTACTCTGGAGCTGGCTAAGTGATGAGAGAGAGAGAGAGAGAGAGAGAGAGAGAGAGAGAGAGAGAGAGAGAGAGAGAGAGAGAGAGAGAGAGAGAGAGAGAAATAAAAATAGAAGGCGAGGGAACAATGAATTAGAGAAGCACGAGGAGGAAGAGGAGGAAGAGAAGGAGTAGAAGGAGAAAGAGGAGGAGGAGGAGGAGGAGGAGGAGGAGGAAACGCCATGGCATCACTTATTACTTATTTTCGACAGTCACCCAATTCTATCTTAAAAGTATCTTAATCTTCTTTCACTCGCCTTTCCTCGCTAATGAGATGAAAGCAATTCTCGGGCCCCCTTTCTCTCTCTCTCTCTCTCTCTCTCTCTCTCTCTCTCTCTCTCTCTCTCTCTCTCTCTCTCTCTCTCTCTCTCTCTCTCTCTCTCTCTCTCTCTCTCTCTCTCTCTCTCTCTCTCTCTCTCTCCACACGTTGATTGTCATGCACCGATTATTAGTTTGCCTCCTCCGGATTAGCTGATTGGCTATTGCTGATTTGTTGAGTTTACTATTAGCGAATCTGATTGGGTAGCACAATTGGTGTGTCGGATTAGCGGCCCTTGATTGGTTAAAGGGATGAGTGCTTGCTGCTGCTGCCTGTGGAGATACTGTGTCCTTGCAGCTAAGTAAACATGCATGAGTAGTGTGTGTGTGTGTGTGTGTGTGTGTGTGTGTGTGTGTGTGTGTGTGTGTGTGTGTGTGTCCACAGCTCGTCGTTGATTGGTTCGGTACATTTCCGATAAAATCAATGCGTAGTACAATGTTTACACTCGCATTTTACCTCTAAACTTTCGCACATTTACAGTAAAACATGACACGTAGAAAATCAAATCCTGTCAGTCACCCATCAGAGAGAGAGAGAGAGAGAGAGAGAGAGAGAGAGAGAGAGAGAGAGAGAGAGAGAGAGAGAGAGAGAGAGAGAGAGAGAGAGAATCAGTAAATAAATCGAAAAACGTGTTGCTCCCTCCTCCCGTCGGCACACCTTTTGTCCGTGTATTGACTCACCTGGCCACACCTGCCTCTCCCGCCCACCTGTGTCCGATATTTACCTGATTAATGAGCCGGGGATTTGGCCTGAAAATAGTGTGATTAATCTCCGTCCAAAGGGTCCAGTTCGCCTGTCGCGTGTGTCACCCTGCACGTGGAGAGAGAGAGAGAGAGAGAGAGAGAGAGAGAGAGAGAGAGAGAGAGAGAGAGAGAGAGAGAGAGAGAGAGAGAGAGAGAGAGAGAGAGAGAGAGAGAGAGACGGACATGATGAAATATAGTTTTCTGATGAAAGTTGAAAAAAATCGTTATTGATCGGAATGTTACTTGAGTTTGTGTTAATTCTTTTTGTTATTGTTATTTTGTACGTTTGGTTTCAAGAGTGATTTTGTTACTTGTGTATGCTGTTGGGGTGAGGTTTTGTATCTGATATTGGCTTGATGTCTTGTAAATGATGTTAGCCTGAAGTTTTGTATGTTATGTTAGCCTGAAGTCTTTTATGTTATGTTGGCCTGAAGTCTTGTATGCTATGTTGGCCTGAAGTCTTGTATATGATGATGGGCTAAGGTCTTGTATATATATAATTCCGAGCTGAGTGATGGTCGTGTCCTTGCTGCTGGTCACTACTTTCCCGCACAATTGATCGCGTGTCTGTGAAAACCGATGACTGCCTGGGGAGCATGAGAGTGGTGGCTGCAGAGAGAGAGAGAGAGAGAGAGAGAGAGAGAGAGAGAGAGAGAGAGAGAGAGAGAGAGAGAGAGAGAGAGAGAGAGTAATGGGAAGTTCGTATGTCTGTTAGCCTTTATGTTTATGGTATGTCACTTTCTCATGTACCGGTCTGCCCCTGTCTGTTTGGTTGCGTTTCAGTCAATCAGTCAGTCAGTGTGTTTGTCTGTATGTCACTTCGTCATTTAGCCGTTCGTACGTACCTGTTTGATTGTTTCAGTGAGTGTTGTGAGTGAGTGAGTGAATGTCTCTGTCCGTATGTCTTTCTGTATGTTTTCCCCTAACTCGTGTTATTATTGTTATTATCATTATTATCAGCATTGGAATACCAGGTGCTACTACAGCAGTTATATTTCATAATAGAAGATTCTCTCTCTCTCTCTCTCTCTCTCTCTCTCTCTCTCTCTCTCTCTCTCTCTCTCTCTCTCTCTCTCTCTCTCTCTCTCTCTCTCTCTCTCCGGCGTGCGTGTGTGCGTGTGCGTGTCCGTCAGTCCCTGGAAGCTTCATTCCTTGCCACAATAACGGAGATTGACATAATGGCTACCTGCCGTTTCACCTGTAATGCGGTTTAATTATGGACGGAACTATTGTGACTGTTAATGAGCGCACCTACAGCCGTTTGTCATTATCTGGGGAATAGTAGCTCGCGGCGAGGTAATGGGCGGCCACGCTAAGTTGACGCTGTGTTGTGTGTCGTCGCCTTGTGTTATTTATTTCATTTGAACTTTTTTTTCATTTCCGGTTGATTCTCTGTGTACTTTGATGATAATTACTATGTTACTTACCTCTTATAGATAAGAACTCAAGAAAATAAGGGAAGCTGCAAAAAGCGGTCTAGTGTACACGTGGTACTCCTGTAATTATAAAACATTCCTACAATTTCAACTCTCATCCTCATCCATTAACATGCCCTTCGTTTTATATAGGTGTTACTACCGGAACCAATTCCTTTATATATCTTAGATTAATAAATTGAAGTAATTTTGTATACATAATTTTGAAAGCCTCAGATCATATATATATATATATATATATATATATATATATATATATATATATATATATATATATATATATATATATATATATATATATATATATATATATTTTTTTTTTGGATGGAATTTCGTCATGGATGGACAT
This sequence comes from Scylla paramamosain, assembly GCF_035594125.1. Classification (NCBI taxonomy): domain Eukaryota; kingdom Metazoa; phylum Arthropoda; class Malacostraca; order Decapoda; family Portunidae; genus Scylla; species Scylla paramamosain. The sequence goes on along the minus strand of NC_087167.1, from coordinate 14,707,357 downwards.
TAAATGCTATTGGAAGCAATGCGTATGTGTGTCTTAGAGCAGGAAAAATTATGAAGCAATTTTGTATATATAATTTTGAAATCCTCACTCGCACATTTCATGGCATTTCGTTATGGATGGACATTAAAACATTTCCCATATGTTTGACTAATAATGGAGGGATCTAAAAACAGATTGAATCGAGTGCACCTATTTGATTTAAATGATGAAGGATAAGTTTGTTTAGTTGAATGACTTGTGTTTTAGGTGTGTTCATTTATTTCACTCCTACCCTTCAGATGTATTGTAACACTGAAACTTTCTCACAAACCTATTTTTGTCCATTTGTTTTGATACCTTTAATGGAAAATTAATAATAGTAACCCCGCCTGCTATATGTGTCTTATAGACACATTTCGCCTTTTAATATTTCAAGTTGTAGATTGTCAGCAGATCAGAGGACTTAGAGTAAAAGAAAACCTTTCAACAGTGGAACTGAGTGCAGACTGTTATTTGACTTTCATCCATCACTGTACTGCGTCTAACTAAAACTATAAGTAAACAATTTCAAACAAACTTATTTGAGTGGACATAGAGGTCATAGAAATGTTCTGAAACTGCAGAAGACCACGATGAAAATGGCACGAATTTCCTTTGTGTCTATACTGCAGAAAACAAGGCACCGTCATCTGTTCCTACGTCAATTCGCTGCTTTGCCTAATTAGGAAAGTCCTGAGAATTCTTTGTAATTATGGATCGTATCACCGACTCGTAGGTTTGTTGTTCAAGTTCGGGCTTTCTTGCTCTGCTCCTTGAAGTTTTGCTTGTTTTGAGGTGATAGACTCTCTCTCTCTCTCTCTCTCTCTCTCTCTCTCTCTCTCTCTCTCTCTCTCTCTCTCTCTCTCTCTCTCTCTCTCTCTCTCTCTCTCTCTCTCTCTCTCTCTCTCTCTCTCTCTCTCTGCGCTCCTCTACTTCATATTTTCTTACGCACTTATAATGTCTATCTTACGATTACATCAGTCCATCGTTTCTCATTCCTTCGTGGTCCTTACTGCACCCTGTATTATCGTTACATCTCTTGGATTATTATTATTATTATTATTATTATTATTATTATTATTATTATTATTATTATTATTATTATTATTATTATTATTTATTTAGTAGTATAGTAGTAGTAGTAGTAGTAGTAGTAGTAGTATTACTATTATTATCATTATCATTATTATCATTGTTATTATTATTATTATTATTATTATTATTATTATTATTATTATTATTATTTATTTTCGTATATTGATGTTATTGCTGTTGTTATGTTGTTGCTTTAGTATATTAGCTTCAAGTAGTGTTCCTACCAATACCATTTATATACTTATTGAAATTATATTATTGACGATGTCGATATTTCTCTTCATTTTATTATTATTATTATTATTATTATTATTATTATTATTATTATTATTATTATCATTATTATTATTACCATAACTATTGTTTTTATTATTATTATGTTAGAATTATTATCATTGTTAGTATTTGTATTATGATATAATTTGCTATTATCATCCAGCGCAGCTAGACTGCTGCTACAGCTACACACTTGTACTCTGTACATTAGTTATAAGTACTGTATTTGGTAAAATTTTCTTTTGTCACCACAACGACCAAACTTTCTGACACGCTTTTTGAAAACACTAATCAAACTATTACGATAGAGCATCAGATATTAGTTTAGAAATTATAAATCACATACATGGTCACGGGGACTCAAATCTATTATCAAATTACAATGGTCTCACTGCATACAACAGATTGTTCTCTCAAAACGAAAACAAATTAAACATTGTACACATGAAATCTAGATCACTACCAAAAAATATGGACAAAATAACAGCCTTTCTTAACTGTTTCTCTAAACCCCCTGATATTCTGGCCTTTACTGAGAATATGCTCACTGAGAACAACAAACACCTGTGAGTTCCCTTACTATCACTCGTACCATCTCATAGGAAACAAGTGCACAAGGTGGAGTCTCAGTTTTTACTTCTAATAAACTACAAACAGAACAACTAAGTGAATTAACAATGACAAATGAAAATATAGAAGCAAATATAATTAAAATTAACTCCAGTCCACCTAATTTGGTTGTGTGCATCATTTACAGGCCACATAGTAAACACATCGGTGATGATAAATTTACGAATATCCTCAGGAACTTACTACTCAGAGATATTGCAAAGAAAGCTAAATTAACATTAATTGGGGATCTTAATACCAACTTACTCGAGCATACAACACACATACCGACAGACAACTCTCTCATAAATATTCAAGCGCTTAATTTTCCCCACATATATCCAGGCAGACACGCTTTCCCGATAGTTTACAATTAGGAGCATCATCTCTACTTGATCATATATTTACTAATTTTAATAGCAACTTTACCTCAAAAATCATACATTTACCTATCTCTGATTACCTGCCGATTTTCCTAAATATTTCCCTTCCCTCAGGGAAGCACAAACTCCATAAAATAGAATTTAGAAACATTACAAATACAAATAAACAAATTTTTCAAACAAAGTAATAACTGTTAGCTGGAATCAAATTCTTTCCAGACGGGATGTAAATTCTAACGGCGTTTTATTTTTTTTACGGGATACAAGAATTATTTAACAAATGTTTCTCCATAAAAACAAAGTACGTATCTGAAAAAAAGATTTTGCAACTCATGGATAACACAATCATAAAAATAAAAATAAAAATATCTATATAAAGACTTAGAAACTGGAGCCACAACTGAAACCTGTTATAAAACATACCGTAATACATTGAACGCAACAATAAACCACGGAAAAAAAATTACATTACATAACATTGTTTCCAAGTTTTAAAAACGACATCGTAAAATATGGCATGCAATAAACACCCTTAGCAATGATAAAAAAAAAAATTTAAAAAGGCTGACTTAAACTCTATTTGTCATAAAAATGGAACATTACGTCAGCCCCTTGATATTGCTGAAGCTTTTAACGAATATTACACAAACGTAGCCCCCTGCCACCTTGATACATCAAACCAATAGATTTTCTTCAAGGTGACTTCCCTCAGCATGCTTGTTAAACCATTGTGCCCTCAAGATTCATAACCTGTTATTAATAAATAAAAAAAAAAAAAAGGAGGCTTGAATGAAATAGCAGTTTCTTTAATTAAATAAAATAAAGAAGTTTGGGGAACCACTTTGTCCCTCGTATTCAATCAGTCTATTACCATTGGCAAATTTCCGCAAAATTTTAAACAGTTATCCCAATCTATATATATATATATATATATATATATATATATATATATATATATATATATATATATATATATATATATATATATATATATATATATATATATATATATATATATATATATATATATATATATATATATATATATATATATATATATATATATATATATATATATATATATATATATATATATATATATATATATATATATATAAAGGTCCCAGAGATTAAATTGGCAATTACAGACCCATTTCTATGCTCAACTTTATCTCAAAATATTTTCGAATCCCTCATGAAGAAAGCCCTAATACACTACCTTGAGGCTAAATCAATCATCAATCCGGAACAATACGGATTTAGACAATGACTAAGCACTTTTGATGGCTTGAATTCCTTTGCACGGGATATGTACGATAACTTGAATAAAAAAAATCCTGTATTGAATGTTTATATTGATTTCACCAATGCATTTGATATAATTAAACGTGACACCTTATTACTTAAGCTCCATTATTATGGAATAATAATTAAATAATTAGTTCAAAGACTACTCAACAAATAGAACGCAATCAACTAAAATCAATAATATCATATCAGCTCCTAGACAAAATAATTATGGTGTTCCTCAGGGTAGTGTTTTGGGACCAATTTTATTCCTTATCTATATCAACGACCTCCCATTAATATTTAAGAACCTACATACTAAACTCATATATATATATATATATATATATATATATATATATATATATATATATATATATATATATATATATATATATATATATATATATATATATATATATATATATATATATATATATATATATATATATATATATATATATATCGGGACCTGTATCTGCTAACAATATCCATCAAGCTAATGATGACCTAAACATTCTCAGAAATTGGTGTTTAAGTAACAGATAAGCATTAAATATGAATAAAAGTTTTTGTTATTTTCCAATAAAAAAAATCACATCATTACCTCCTCTCCTCTTTCGCAGCAACATCATTCAAAGAACAAATCGTCACAAGCTCCTTGGAATCACTCTTGATGAAGCTCTTAACTTTAAAACGCATATATCACACATTTGTCACAAATTACCGAGAAATTTCTCCCTTCTTCATCAAATTCAAGCTCTTCTACCTAACATGCTCTTAAAAATTTTATACAATGCTTACAGTTTACCACACCTTCAGTACTTTATGCCTATTTGGTGCGACACATACCTTACACATCCCTTATTACTAGTTAGAATACAAAAGAAAATATTAAAATCATTACTAAAAGTAACTTTTGTAACCATATACAGCCACTATTTAAGGAAAAACATATACTAAGGCTTCTTCGATCTAGATAAACTACAAATTTATATATATATATATATATATATATATATATATATATATATATATATATATATATATATATATATATATATATATATATATATATATATATATATATATATATATATATATATATATATATATATATATATATATATATATAAACCTTCACAACAACAAATTTAGATATACACAATTATCCAACACATACAAGAAATGAAATACGTATACCTCAACATATATATCAACACTTCGTTGTCTTATATGGGTCCAAAAAATATGGAACACTAATGATACAAAAACTCTAATGATATTAAAATGTTTCCTTTCATACATTGTTTCTAAAAACAGTACAAATGTATTATAACCTCAATGTATTAGCATTATTTTTAAACCTTAAATGTCAAAGGTTTGGTCACAACTGTTACAAATTGTCTTTTTTCCTCCATTGTATTATTACAATATTGCCCAAAAGCTCGGCTTCATATGGGCTGCCTATTTTAATATAAAATATTTATGTATTAATATTTGTTAAAACTACGAAAAGGTTATTATAGGCATAATAAAGTGTTTCAAGTGTTTCAAGTGTTTCCTTTCTTCAACTTCTGATCTTACACCCGTAACACACTACATCCGTAACACACTACCACCTCTTCCTTACCTTATTATCTTAACCCATCCAATACTATACCATCCCCTCCTTACTTACCTACCTTATTCAACCCCTACCTTGCTCTTCGATTCCCTACCTTACTGTGTCATTTCGCTCCTTCATCCTGGCTGTCCTAACCTTACATCATTACCCATTTCTCGGTCTAATCTTTTCTCCTTCAGTGTATGAGTGATTGATTCCAGGCGGCAGCTTCCCTTCATTATCGTCTTCTTGCTCTTCCTTGACCTTCCTCCTCTTCCTTGATTCTCTTTCTTCTCTCTGTTTCCTTGTCTTCGTTTTTTAATTGTTTTCATGATTCTCTTCCTTCGTTCTCCCTCCTGTCTCTCCTCTTACTCCTTTTTGTCCTTATTTTCCTCATTTCCTTCGTTCTCTTTCCTCTCAATCCCTTTTCTTCTTGTCGATGTCTTGTCCCTTCCTCTTCCTTAGTTCTCTTTCTTCATCTACCTCCTCTTCGTTCTGATCTTACTTCTCTTCCCTCCTTTCCTTCTCTTTCCTTTTCTTCGTCCTCATCTTGCTTGCTCCCTCTCTTCCTTTGTTAATTTTCTCGTGACCTTTCCCCTTCCTCTTCGTCATCGTCTTATTTCTCACCCTTTATTCACTTTCATCTCCTTTCGCTCTTCTTTGTCATCTTAGCCCCCTGTTCTCCCTCTTCCTTATTTATCTTTCCTCTCTCTCTCTCTCTTCTACCTCCTCTTCATCCTGATCTTGCTTCTCTTCCTTCATTCACTTTCCTGTCCTTTATCTCCTTTCCATCATCATCGCGTCCTATTCCTCTTCTTCTCTCCTTCTCTTTCCTTCCTTCCTTCTTTCCCTTGCCACGGTTGCCTTGCCTTTCTTTCTCCCTTCCCCGTCCGTCTTACGCTCTTAGGGTCCTCGTAGTCTGCTTGGCCGTTAAACTTATAATTGGTTTTGTGGTTAATGAGGTTGGTGAAGGCGTGTTGCGCGTCTTTTGAACTATTATTGTCCGACAAGTGTTTTTCCTCGGTAGATGCTCTCCTCCTCCCGCTTACACTGCACTGCCACCACTGCTGCCACCCCCTTCTCTTCTCTCTCTGAAGTCCTTCTTTTTATTTTTTCTCTTTGTTTTTCCCTTTGCTTTCTCTCTCTCTCTCTCTCTCTCTCTCTCTCTCTCTCTCTCTCTCTCTCTCTCTCTCTCTCTCTCTCTCTCTCTCTCTCTCTCTCTCTCTCTCTCTCTCTCTCTCTCTCTCTCTCTCTCTCTCTCTCTCTCTCTCTCTCTCCGATAACATTCTCTTCTCCGTGTTTCATTCCCCGTCTTTTTTTTTTTTTAAGCTTGTTTCCTCCTCTTCCATCCCCACTCACCCTTCCTACTTTTTCTCTTCCGCTTTCTTAATGTCGTCATCATACCCTCCTTGGCTCCACTATTCTCAGTTTTCCTTCTTTTATCTCTGATTTTTTTTTCTAGTCTTCCCCCTTCCGTTCTGTTTTCCTCCCCCTCTCTCTCCTGTGCCTCTTACCTTCCATCACAATCATTACGTACACTCCCCCACCTCGGTAACTCCTTTCCTCTATATTTCGCCAGCAACACAAGCATTCCCGAAGGCTTTTTCCCCTCTCCTCCTGTCCTCTCCTGTTCCGAGTCCCTCTCCCTTCCTATTTCCCTTCCACTTTGCCTCCCTTGTCCCTTCCCTCCGTGCCCTCGTCGCCTAAAGATCCCTGCTCGTTTGTCAAGCTACAGTAGCAGTTATGTAAAAGTTTTAATGGTCGGGGGCTGATGTCCTTACCTGATAACTTGATCGTGCCGGCGTACCACTGAATGGCCACGTCCGGCAGGTGCCATTGGGAGGAAGAGGAGGAGGGGTATAGTAAGGAGTAGAGAGGATGCCCTGGGAAAAGGAAGAGGGGATGAACGGATACGAGAGAGAGAGAGAGAGAGAGAGAGAGAGAGAGAGAGAGAGAGAGAGAGAGAGAGAGAGAGAGAGAGAGAGAGAGAGAGAGAGAGAGAGAGAGAGAGAGGCTCCTTTCACTTACATTTGCTACCATCACATTCGCCGCCACTTTTGTCAGTATTGGCATCGACGTTACCTTCGCCGCCGCTGCCGCTGCCATTGTCGCCGTAACCACAGAGAACTCGGGCACTGTGGTCTCTGTTGCTGCTACCGATGCCGTCACCGCCATCATAACCACTACTCTTGTTACTGTTACCCCGCAGCTGCAGCATCACACCCAGCAGCAGCACACCCAGGAGCAGCACAGCCACAGGAGCCACAGCCACCGCAGCATTTATCTCTCAAACATTAATCAAGGGAAGAGGCATTCATTAGTCGGTTGCCAGCTAATGACTAACATGAGTGATGGCTTTTAGGCAATGAATATCGCCCCCTCTCTTAAGCCTCATGTGTTTAGGTTTTTTTTTTTTTGACAAATTTCAATTCGAATTATGGATTGAGTCTCTTTTTTTGCTTCCGTGAAAGCTTCTCTTCCTGTTTCTGCTTTTCAGGTTTTCCTGTTCTGATTGTGATTTCAAGCTCGTTTTAGTATTTTAATTTTTTTTCTTTTTTACTTCTGATCGTCTCTGTTTTTGTCGTTCTGAATGTTATCGTTGCCATTATCGTCGTTGTCGTCGTCATCGTCATCATCATCGTCCTCCTCCTTCTCCTCCTCCTCCTCCTCCTCCTCCTCCTCCTCCTCCTCCTCCTCCTCCTGCTCCTCCTCCTCCTCCTTCTCCTCCGCCTCCTCCTCCCAATTCCTTACCTTCACTTCCTGTCCATTACACCTTTTCCTTTCACCATTGTGTGTCTGCGCTGTGCCCAGACCCCCTCCACTTCCCTCCATGCTGGACTTACGTTTATATTATTATTATTATTATTGAGAGGAAATGCAGCTTACATTGCGAAAGAAAGCAAAACAAAGTAAGGGAAATGGTCTTGGCTAACCTTCTTTCTTCCCTCCCTCCCCTCCCATGTCTTTACCTTTCTTCCTTCCTTCCGGCGACCAAGTTTAAAGGTCTTTCCTTAACTGGCTGCCTTTTAAAAACGGCCTGCACGTATTTGTCATGTATTTATATTGAAAGAAAAGAAGCAAAATAAGAGCAAAAATCTCGACTCGCCGCTCCATTAAGCAGAGGCTGGGCGGGGGTGCCGAGGGGTGAGGGGTGGTCGCCAACTCTATGGCATTTCTTATCTGGACTCCGCACGCCGCCGTTCCGGACTCTCTCTTATTTTTCCTGCCTCAGCCATTTGGGTGCCGAGGGTGGCGTGCCGGCAGGCTTTCACCGGCCCATATCACGGCTGCATAAAAGCCCACCATCTCTGTTTACATGCCGGCACTTTTTTTTTTTCTTTTCTCCTACTCCGCTCTCCGCCCCGCTATCCTCCTCCTCCTCCTCCTCCTCCTCCTCCTCCTCCTCCTCCTCCTCCTCCTCCTCCTCCTCCTCCTCCTCCTCCTCCTCCTCCTCCTCCTCCTCCTCGCCTGTTCACCAGTCCTGCCCTCACCACCCCCCACCCAATTGCAGTCTTTTGACCGAGGATTTTAAGAGGGATTTTTGCTTTCTGCCTTTTTACCTCTCATGAGGAGGGGAAAAATAGCCTCGGGAACACGATCACAGTTTAGGGTTTGGGGGAAAGGTAGAGGTGTGGGTTTGGCGTATTGCCCTGTTTTGCGTTTGTTTTGTTCTGGCTTGTAACTCTGCTTTTTTTTTTTTTTTTTTTTTTTTTTTTTTTGAGAGAGAGAGAGAGAGAGAGAGAGAGAGAGAGAGAGAGAGAGAGAGAGAGAGAGAGAGAGAGAGAGAGCATTTCAACTAAATATGAACAGTTTGCCGTGATTATTAATACATGCTTTCAATTAATACTAGATATTTGTTTATATATATTTTAGATGTATATTATATTCATACATTTACTGCATGCGTTTATATTCTTACCTCTTGTCGCAATCACAACCTCTTTCATGAGTGTTAAAGATACTCGTATGTATAGTTTTACTTTTCTTTGTCGTCATCACAGCCTCAATGGTGATTTGCAAACAGGTGGTGGGCTTTTTTTTTATATAATACCATGATGAAAAAAATACTAGTGTCAGTTAGTAAAACAAAGTTGTAGTAAATGCCACGTGATGTATAACTTCAATTTTCAGTCTTCCGTGACTTTATTTTTTTATCTTGTCAGAAAAGCTGATTTCCATGTAAAGAGCTAATTGCCTTTAAACTGTTCGTTATTTTGGCTTTTGGCAGATATACGCATTTGACAAGACAAGCGGTCAGACAGGCTGGGTGACCTCCGTGAGGCATTTGTGACTTGAATTCTGCGTGTTTGCTGATGGGGAACATGATCCGATTTGTGTCACGTAAAAAAAAAAAAAAAAAAAAAATTGGTATATATTTTTGAGTCGTTCTTGTGTGCACATGTCATCAATAATAGCGACCAGCATATCCAGGCATGGTTGGACGCTTGAGGGAAAGAAGCCACCTTAAGAGCCCCCTAGTGCGAGGACCGTTCACAGCCTAGCGAACACCTTGCTCCCTGCCCGGAGCGAAGACCTTGACATAGATGTATTATACTTGGCAAATATATTAAACTTGGACACGTCCATATTTACGAAACATGTACGGTCGAAATATGTCTCACAAACACTAAAAAGTCATGCTTTCCAAAATTAGTGGTTCGTTTGTGGTATATGGATTCTCTCTCTCTCTCTCTCTCTCTCTCTCTCTCTCTCTCTCTCTCTCTCTCTCTCTCTCTCTCTCTCTCTCTATCTCTATCTATCTATTTCTCTCTCTCTCCAAGGATTTTTATAAATAGTATAATTAACTATAAATAATTACACGCTACTGAAGTGTGTGTGTGTGTGTGTGTGTGTGTGTGTGTGTGTGTGTGTGTGTGTGTGTGTGTGTGTGTGTGTGTGTGTGTGTTCAAGGTTTTCTCCCCACAATGACTAATCCCAGCATCTCAGGCGTATCTTTAGTAAAGTATCGATGGTGACTGAGTGTTGCGGTCTGCGAGTGACTTCTGTCCTCGCCTCACTGTCTGGTTGCTAACGTCTAGCCGAGCGCCCTGGGCGTCTTGGAATCACATGCCTGACTTAGTCCCACTTCGTAATAAAACACTCTGACGTGCGGGCAGATAGTGGGATCTGCGTTGCCATGGTTTCAGCATTTTCCACAGTAGGCCATAATGTGTGTGTGTGTGTGTGTGTGTGTGTGTGTGTGTGTGTGTGTGTGTGTGTGTGTGTGTTTAATGGACAATGGGAGGAAGACCCAAGGAAAAAAAGCAATTAAGAAAAAAAGTGTGATCATATATTCTCAAGGCAGGCGCATTTAAATAATACATATATGATTGACCAAGAGTAATGTAATGTAAGGCATATATTTTCAATAGGTAAATGTGAGTGCTAGAGCTCTCCCAGGCCACGGCATAAAATGAACAAGTGGACCTGGCGAGCCATTAATATATGGAAAACGGGCTTCGTGTTTCCTCACCAAATTATTAGGAGCTTTTGAATGCCACAGCCTGGAGAGTTTCTTAGGACGGATCTGAGCTGTGATAACGGCAACATTCTTTTGATGTTTTGAAACGCCGACTCTGACACATTTTTCTTTCTTATTGTCACTGATTCTACCTTTACCTTGTTTGCTTGCTTTCCGAAAATTCATCTTATTATGTTTATTTGTACTTATCCATATACGAGGCCGGCAATACCACACGGTGTGGCCCAGATAAAGCACCACACTGCACACTTCATTCACACTCCTAGCCCCATCAGCCCCTGGTAAAAAAAAAAGAGAATACAATACAAATCAGGGCCTTAGGTATGGTATAGCTGGATTACATATATACTGATGAAAAAGTATCTATGAATTCCGCAATAATACATTCAACCATTTCATCACATTCTCAGTGTTATGGTCAGCTTGCGTTTAGCTTGGCACTCAGACACGCTTCACTTTCTTTTCAGCCTCATTACACATTTCATTTGAATTCCGCGAACACCATGCATAATCCTCAGGCAGCCTCAGACCTTCCTCCCTCGCCTGGCCAGCCTTCCTCATGGACCCTTATTTCCTGCTCGGGTCATGATCTGCCACGCGAGGCTGTCCACACCTCCCAACCTTACTCCGCTGCCGCCACGACCTCACAGACGCGCCACGCAAAGTCTGGCTTACGGCGTCCATTCTTACCCTGATGGCGGGAGGAGCGGACGAGGTGGCGGCGGTGGTGGTGGTGGTGGTTGGTGTTGAGTAGGCTGGGGTGATGTGCGGAAGAGGTCGAGGTGAATTACACTTTAGTATGGTGTCTTTAGGTTTGGAAATACATTTGTAGATATATTTTCTGATAGGATTTTTTAAGCATAGTGGATCTGTATTGTGGCTCTCACGCCATGGCAATCTAATCTGATACTGAGCACCTCTCTGTAAAGTTTAATGTCCTCACTGAAGTCATACGAATGGAAAATTACACATGAATTTCAAAACTTTATGCTTCTTTTTAGGCAGAGGGGAGTTTGTAATATCTTGTGAACACTGATTTTGATATACAGAGGTGGACTTCATGGGTATTGTATAATTCTAACATAGTGTTATAAAGTTAGATTTAGAAAAAAATGCATAGGAAGAAACTGGTTATCAAGTAAAGTCGTAGATGACTGGAATAGACTTAGTACTCAGGATGTTAGTGCGGGATTAATGGAGAGTTTTAAGAGATTTGACAATTTTATGGAAATGGATTGTAAATGAATATAGGTAGGTATGTTACAGGGACTGTCACGTACAAATCTACTGGTTTCTTCCCGTTTCTCTTGTTCTTTTATTCTGATTATGCGGGAATGAAATCTTTTTCGTAACTAAATGTAGGAAATTATTGCTCTAATTTTTTATATATTTATTTTTTCTTGACTTAAATTTTTCCAGGTAACGATGCTATTAAAGTTCATGCAGAGAAGTAAAATTCATACTTCACTTTCTATGTAGTAACTTCAAACTTTTGCACGGTGTAATCTTCCAGCTCATTATGCTCCTCCCTGCCACAAGCACTTGTTTGTGGTGACGTTCCATTATTGTTCCTCGCTTCCACATTGCTCATTTCAATTACCGGCATTTCGACCTGGACATTGCCAGTGACAGGGGAGTGGGGAACTTTTTTCCTTACCGTCCTATTATTTTTACTGTCCCCACTCATTCTTTTATTCTTCCATTGGTCCTTCCTCCCTTCCTTCAACATGAGATAATAAATGTATTTTTTTCCTCACCCTCCTATTAACATTACTCTCCCCGCTCTTTCTTTTCACCTCCTATTATCATTGCTCTCCTCTCTCTTTCTTTTTCTCCTTTCATTGGTCTTTCTTCCACGTGTCATATTCTTCAGCATGTGGTAGTAAGTGTGTTGTTTTTATAGATACATTCAACTTTGTTTTCGTCAGGCATACAAAGTCATGATGTGACTCATAAGGAATTCTCTTTGTTTACAGCGGTGTGTGAATGGGAGGAGAGAGAGAGAGAGAGAGAGAGAGAGAGAGAGAGAGAGAGAGAGAGAGAGAGAGAGAGAGAGAGAGAGAGAGAGAGAGAGAGAGAGAGAGAGAATAATAATGGGGGGAAAATATAGTAAGCCTTTTGTTTGAAAGTTAAGAGTGGGGCGGCGAATCCTGTTGCGAAAGGTTGATAGGTGAATAGTAAAGAAATACGTAGAGAGAGAGAGAGAGAGAGAGAGAGAGAGAGAGAGAGAGAGAGAGAGAGAGAGAGAGAGAGAGAGAGAGAGAGAGAGCCGATCATTTTTGTTCGTGTTTTTTTTTTTTTTTCCAAACCTGTTATATTTCTCCATTTTCTGCCGCTGCACTAGTATTGTTCATTGTCTTTCATGTTAGGTTCTGTTTCTTTGCTCTTCTCTTTGTATTACATTTCCTTTCCTTTCCTCCTCTTGCTGCCATACATTTTCTTTGTTTGTTTTTATTATCTCCATTCGCTCTCGACCCCATACCATCAACATCACCAGAAATGAGAGAAAAATATACTCACATAAATGAATAAAAACCGTCGACTCGTGATGCAAAAGGGAATATTTTACATTAAGCCTCAGCAGGTTGTCGGGACGAGTTGTGGGAAATTAATGAGAAGGAAAGTTATTTTGGCCGAGTTAAACCTGCAGATAAAAGTGCTTTCCCTTCCTCCTCTTCCTGCTCCCAACCTCCCTCCCTTCCTTCCTGCCTGAGTACCCCCGGCCTCCGCTCTCTTCTCTCCTCTCCCTTCCTCTCCACTCCTCTCCCTCGTCCTCCTCTCCACTACTATATACAATTCCCCGCCTCCCCTAAACCATGAAAACATGTATACGTTTATTATACTGCTTAGATTAAAATGCTTGCTTTACTTATTCATATTTTTGTTCACCTTTGTTTCACGACCGGTCCTTTGTTATTATAAAGTTTCATTCTCTCTCATCAACATCAGGATGTTTCGTTTAAATATTCTAAAAAAAAAAAAACGTAATTCATTAGTTTGCCCTCCATGTATGATCATTATATAATTCGGTTCTTATCAAATAGCCCCATTTCGTCCGTCTTTCCCTCTTCCCCCAGAACTTATCCGCTAGGCAAACCCATTTCTCATCCTGCCTTCTCCCCTTCCCTCTCTCTTACTATCTTCATATTTTTGAGGTCTTTGCCATTCACCAAAGTTGATATGACTCCTCTAATGCGTCTGTTTCGTTCCCGAGGAATTGTTTATCTAGAAATGCTTGTTGAGGGAAGTAAAACTTGTGTTTGGTGCAGTGTTCAAAAGATGTCGCCATCGTCTCGTATTTTTGAGATGCATTAACCTTCAAAATCTACGTAATTATGAGAAAAAAAAAAAAAAGACGCTGTAAAATATTTTTATTCGTATATTACATATATAGAGTTCGAGTTTCTTTACACCTCAGGAGCCAAAACCGAGAATGATAATAAAGATAATCAAGGAAATATTTCGAGTACTTATAAATTTTTTAAAGCCTTGGTATTTTCGTTTTTTGTATTTAAAAGAAATTCATGGTACTTTATTCATTCCAATAATTGCTGTAAAATGCAGTTTATTTTCAATTTGTATTGTGATCATAAACTAGTTATACTGAGCGCTGTCACAAAACTGAGTTATAAACTGTTGGCATCAATATGGGTTGGAATCCTAATGACATTTTCTCTTCGCCTCCCTTTCCCCTGTTGCATTAAACTGTTTCCACTGAACCTGTTTATCGCAAAAGTCCGCTCCTCATGACCAAATTGTAAACACGGCTCCGGGGAATGGTTATTTCCCAGACGGTGCAGTCATTGCCGCCCCCTCTCATTAACACACACACACACGCACACACACACACGGTATGTCGATGTAAAATCTTCATTTCTTTTAAATTATTTCAACCCAGTTATGGTTTCTATTATCTTCCAATGTATATACCTTAGTGGTGTATTGTTTGCATGTTTTTTTTCATTTTTATATTAACTATTATTGTAATGTAAGTAGTGAATGAACGCGTTTAAGTAGATTCGTCAAGGTAGTGGTGGCTGCACACACACACACACACACACACACACACACACACAGCAGTGGGAGGCGGGCAGGCTGCCAGGGTCGTGGAGCTCTGCGTCAGCAGGGATCAGCGGCCGCTTGTCCGAGCCTCCTCACGTAATACGCTGATGAATATTCCAGCAGCCAGATACGAGCGACTGTGGTATTGTTCCAGATTCTCTCTCTCTCTCTCTCTCTCTCTCTCTCTCTCTCTCTCTCTCTCTCTCTCTCTCTCTCTCTCTCTCTCTCTCTCTCTCTCTCTCTCTCTCCCCATCAGTACAGATATATAATAGTTTCCTATCGTTTCTATTTCCTCTGGTCACCTTCAGTGTAGCATTCCCTAACATTATAATCTTTATGGTGTTTATTTGTATTTTTTATTGTGGTACTGCTTTTATTAACATTGGTTTTCATCTCTATTGAATAATACTGCGCGTTGTTAATCACGTCAATATGTTTGATACTATGAAATTCGTGCGTTTTCATTATAAAATTTTACCTTATCATGAATCTTTTTTTTTTTTTTTTTTTTTTTTTTTTTTTTTTTTTTTACGTTCGGACCGCAGCACTGTCTAGAGGTTAATACTGTAACATATTACCAAAATTTACATCAGGTACAACTACTGCAACTACTAAAAGACATGGCAGTGATGGTGGTTGAGCTTTATCGATTTACACATGTATGAATAAAAGAAACCAATGAAGATGTTTCCTACATCTGCGTGGTATTGTCACTCGGGTGGAGACGGGAAGACCAGCCAGCAGCAGCAGTACGCACACAGCTCGGGGTAATGGCACCGGCAGTGAATGAAAGAACGCGATGACAACAAGAGCAGTAACGGCAGCAAAAGAAGGCCCTTCCATTGTGTCGCCTTTTCAGCCCTAACTCAATAAAACAACCTGGAAAGGAGGGCAGAGAGGGTGATTGGCATTGAATACATTAACCTATTTCATGCGAGGTGGGGGACGGCGGTGGCGGTGGTGGTGGCGTGGGAGTACCAACGTTTTTTTTTTTTCTGGTTGTCTTCGTTTCATCCGGAATTTCTTGGATTACAATATTGTGTCCAGTAACCTATATATTTTTAAAATGAGTCTTTACGTGGATTGATAGTATATCCTTGGTGTGTGTGTGTGTGTGTGTGTGTGTGTGTGTGTGTGTGTGTGTGTGTGTGTGTGTGTGTGTGTGTGTGTGTGTGTTTGTGTGTGTGTACTTGTATTTGTTGATATACATATTAATTTCATCCGTATTGCAGGTGAGTTGTGTTACCGTACGGAGCCTTGTGGTGGTACTGTACATCGTCATTACCAAATATAACGGTGGGTGAGTTTCCTTTATCTTTTTGTTACTGGATATTTGTGTCCGCTTTACTGCAGGAATCTTTGAGTGCAAGAGAAGAGGTCTGAATGAAGACATCTTACATGTACTTACTTTTTCACATATTATTCCTGACACGGTTAACTTGATTATATGGAAAGATTTTTCTCCGTAATATTCATAAAGTACACTTTGCCACTTTGCTTGATTTTCCTTCTCGCGCCTTATTCTCATCACGTTGCTATCATCATCGTTTATTTTCCTGTTTCCCTTCCCATTTTGTGCATTTAGCCACTAATTCTTGTGGTGAGAGAATGCAAATTCTGAAATTCCTGGTTGGGGGATTTACGAGTCTTCCTCGAAAATTAATTACCAGCCATAAAACACCATCTGGCGGTGGGTTTGATCAAGCTGTTGAGTTGTAATCAGGAAGCTGTGCTGTGACCACTGGAGAGAGGCAGGCAGAGCTACGGGAGTGTGTGGGAGCAAGAACGGAGTGGATAAGTGCGTGCTCGCGCGCGCGCGCGCGTGTGTGTGTGTGTGTGTGTGTGTGTGTCTGTGTGTGTCTGTGTGTGTAAAGAATGCAAATTAATTTTCCCCAAGGGTACCGCCACCCATCACTCCTTAGTTCTATAGGTGGCAGACTATCAGGCAGAATGAATAGCATAACGTGACGCTCTCGAGACTTTAAGTATAGCAGCGTTACTGTTATCGTTTAACTTGTGTATCCTTTTATAGTTGTTTATTTTGCATGAATGTTTTACTTCGCAGTCCCTATCCTCTAAAATTCAAACATTTCTTGATCGCGAATTACTACTGTACATTCTGACGCTCGTGTTATCGGCTAGACCATAAAAGTGACAGAAAAATGTCTTTCTGTAGCCTTATTAGATATCTTTCAGGTAAAGGGAAAAAAGTTCTAATGACAGTGTCCTTCAGTTAGTTAGGAACACTCTTTACTGATGTATTGAATGTGGTTATGGTATATCACGCAGTAAATATGAATCTATGTTGGAGTTGTTCGAATTGATCGTTTGCAAAGAAATTCTTGAAAGTGCCCATAATGAAAAATATTCCAATCTGGTATTAGCTCACTGCCTCAACATATTATGTCGCTTTGGTCCATATATCATCTTTCAGCATGGATCTAGGGACGTCTCATCAACAGTTATATTGATCTTTTATTTATGTTGGTGTATTTTCCTCATTTTACTAGATTGGTTGCAACATTTAGTCGGCTCTTTTTTATGGGAATTAGTTGGGAAGCACTCGGCCAGCAGCCCTTTGGTGGAAGCTTATAGTAAAAATATACTGGAAGGATATAGTCATTGGATAATAGTAAAAACTGAAAGTTTAATGATCATATGATGTTTATGGGAAGTGCACGGCAGTTTGGATGCATAATTCCATGGTGAAATTATGCTCCCCTTCTCCACACACAAAAAAAAAATATTGGTTCTTTCTGTTTCGTTTCAGTAAGTGCATCAATGCCTGGACTGTCTTGTCCTTCCAAGTGTTGGGTCGCGGGTTCCAAAAGCGCCGTGCAGTTGAAAATGTTGGTGTGTGCGCGAGGAGTATGCCTGATCCTCCCTTTGAGGTCTTGTCATGAAAATCGTTTTACCGTGAATAAAAGCAACTTGCAATTTGCAAAATTCGTCTTTTTTGAGGTTGTAAAACTTTAAACATATTCAAATTGATTGTTGAAAGCAATGCACTCATTTAAATATTATTCTTTGTTGTGAATAGCAAATTGCCCCATAAACGATTCTCTTTGTATCCACAGAGAGCGTTCACTCGTTATAGCAATTGTTACTAGCTTCATAAATCGTATGCGTTACCCGGCATGTCAGGCATCCGTATAGAAAAATAAAACTGCCCGTGATTCAGCAGTATGAAATTAAATGCGGCACGGCTGAGGCACCGGCAACAGTCATATTCAAGGACCCTGGAAAAGGGTGGCTTAGTTAATGTACGACTGTTTCTCTACTGCTGCCTGCCGGTATGAATGCATCAAAGAGAATTTTAGGGACTCCCTCGTCGGTGGAAGGGATTTAGCAGTGGGGACTGACCGAGCGTTGTCAGCGGAATCTACATATTTTTTTTATTTTTTATGAACTGTGGTCGTTGGATGCTTATGTCCATTTCTCCCGGAGTTGAATATCTAATTTTGTGTTTATTCTAAATGTTGTGTGTGCCCCGCTACTCTGCACGGTGTGACTTCGAGTGTTTACATTATTAAGTGTAAATAGGAGTACCTTATGTACTTTGTGCCCACAGTGCACGGGGAATAAAATAATGTTATGTGCGGCCTCAGGAGAATTTCTTGGTACCACACTTTCCCTGCGGCTTGTGAAGTTTTTTTTTTTTTTTTTTTAATTCTTAGACATCTTTTTCTGACTGATCTTCCTTTATTTTATTACTCATAACCTTTTCACGGAGACATTAACTTTGATATGGTATACAATCTATAGTATTACTGAATATAAATCGATTCAAGAGATGAATGTGTGAATAGGTAAATCTCTGCAAGTGTTAATGGTTTATGAATTATATTTATCTGCTTTTGATTACCTCGGTGAGCTGACGACACCAAGGGAGGACTTTATTCTCATACTGTGAAAGGGAGATTGTCTCATTGATTTGAATCTCTCTCTCTCTCTCTCTCTCTCTCTCTCTCTCTCTCTCTCTCTCTCTCTCTCTCTCTCTCTCTCTCTCTCTCTCTCTCTCTCTCTCTCTCTGTGTGTGTGTCTCTATCTATGTCTCTTTCTCTCTTTATCTGTCTCTGTCTGTCTCTGTCTGTCTCTGTCTCTTTCTCTGTTTCTCTTTCTCTGTCTGTCTCTGTCTCTTTCTCTCTATCTCTATCTCTGTCTCTCTGTCTCTGTCTCTGTCTCTCTTGTCTGTCTGTCTCTGTCTCTGTCTCTGTCTCTCTGTCTCTGTCTCTATCTCTCTCTCTCTCTCTCTCTCTCTCTCTCTCTCTCTCTCTCTCTCTCTCTCTCTCTCTCTCTCTCTCTCTCTCTCTCTCTCTCTCTCTCTCTCTCTCTCTCTATCTATGTCTCTATCTATGTCTCTCTCTCTCTCTCTCTCTCTCTCTCTCTCTCTCTCTCTCTCTCTCTCTCTCTCTCTCTCTCTCTCTCTCTCTCTCTCTCTCTCTCTCTCTCTCTCTCTGTCTCTCTTGTCTGTCTGTCTGTCTGTCTGTCTCTCTGTCTGTCTCTCTCTGTCTGTCTCTTTCTCTGTCTGTCTCTTTCTCTGTCTCTGTCTCTCTTTCTCTCTGTCTATTTCTCTGTCTGCGTCTCTTTCTCTGTCTGTTTCTCTCTATCTCTGTCTCTCTTGTCTGTCTGTCTGTCTCTCTGTCTCTATCTGTCTGTCTCTGGTTCTCTGTCTCTCGTTTCTCTCTCTCTCTCTCTCTCTCTCTCTCTCTCTCTCTCTCTCTCTCTCTCTCTCTCTCTCTCTCTCTCTCTCTCTCTCTCTCTCTCTCTCTCTCTCTCTCTCTCTCTCTCTCTCTCTCACACACACACACACACACACACACACACACACACACACACACACACACACACACACACACACACACACACACACACACACACACACACACACACACACACACACACACACACACACACACACACACACACACACACACACACACACACACACACACACACACACACACACACACACACACACACACACACACACACACACACACACACACACACACACACACACACACACACACACACACACACACACACACACACACACACACACACACACACACACACACACACACACACACACACACACACACACACACACACACACACACACACACACACACACACACACACACACACACACACACACACACACACACACACACACACACACACACACACACACACACACACACACACACACACACACACACACACACACACACACACACACACACACACACACACACACACACACACACACACACACACACACACACACACACACACACACACACACACACACACACACACACACACACACACACACACACACACACACACACACACACACACACACACACACACACACACACACACACACACACACACACACACACACACACACACACACACACACACACACACACACACACACACACACACACACACACACACACACACACACACACACACACACACACACACACACACACACACACACACACACACACACACACACACACACACACACACACACACACACACACACACACACACACACACACACACACACACACACACACACACACACACACACACACACACACACACACACACACACACACACACACACACACACACACACACACACACACACACACACACACACACACACACACACACACACACACACACACACACACACACACACACACACACACACACACACACACACACACACACACACACACACACACACACACACACACACGTATATAATCAAGTATGCACATGTAATAGAACCTTCCGAGTCTTTCATGGTGTAGCGACAGACAGGAAAACTTGGAGTCATCTAGCGCTGGTTCGAAAACAATTAAGGCTCATTTCCCCTTTACGGAAAGATCGAAAAATAGGTAGCTGCGGAAACGGAACTTCACTCTGCTCCCATGTCCCGGAATACAGAAGTCAGTATCCAGAGCACTTAGAGATGAATGGTTTGGTGGGGCACTAGTAGGAGCCCTGGAAACACTGCCTCACCTGGTTCCCCCATTCTTTGATACCTAATGCCAGTAATCACACTGTATTCATCTGTCTGCCTGGCGCCGGTGACTCCCTCATCAAGAATTCCGGGGAGGCTCCTCGGATCACTCGCCCGGCTGCCTTTGTTTGCCTGCAGCCCCAGCCGGCGGCCGGAGCTGTGTGTATATAAAGGCAGGGACAAAAAGCTTGCTGGGCTGCCTGGTGGAGGGAGGTAGTGAGGCCAGCGGTGGGCGAGAAGGAGTGAGAAATGAGGATGAGGGATTGAGGCCCCCGACGTCGCTAAATATTAAATATGACACACACACACACACACACACACACACACATTCTTGTTCGTTGGTCCTGAGTGATATCATAGGTGTGTGGATTCTTCGTCAGCATTTAAGGTTTAGTGTTGTTGTGGAATCCGAGAGTTCTTATTAATGTTCGCAATATGCTCACTGCCGTACCTTGTTGCCTATCTGTTAAGCATCGTCTCTGTGCCGCACAAGGATTTACGGTTTTTCACACAACCGTGACTGTATTTCAAAGTTTAACGACATTATATTTAGTTACTTGGTTTCATATGATTGTAGTAGACAAAATTGTTATACACGCGACTCTGAAAAGAGCAACAGTTCTTCAAACAAGTTTTTTTTTTTTTTTTTCAGAAATCTCGCATTTAGGAATTTCGACAGTTCACCATCAACTTCGTATATTGTCTTCCTTTAATGACCAGTTTAATGCACATATTGTAGGAGCAACAGCTGTTTTATCGAGAGCCTTTCTAGATAAGAACAAGAACACCCAATTTATTCAGTCTTAGCTAAAATCAAATCTTAGTTGGGGGTCATCGATTATAACCTTATTTATAAATCCCGACTTTTCTCTTATATAACGAACGTACTCTCAAATGTGGAGGAGCCTCAGAACATTGTACCCCCGCTGAGTGCAGAGACTCAAGGCCTGAATATTTTCATTTAGAAAAGTACCGTAGCCATGTATTTTCTGAATAGTTTACACTCTATGTTTCTGGCTTAGTTCGTGCTGTGCTATTTTTAGGGTTCTCCCATTAATAGGAAACGTCAGAATCTCGCTACTTTCTAGTTTCTTTCGTGACTTCGAACATTCAGCTTTTCGTCCCCCAACGAAAAAAAAATAAAATAAAAACTGTCGTCATCAGTTTGTACTTTCATCTTACCTTTCCAACTTTTTTTCTAATTCCAGTGGTATATATATATATATATATATATATATATATATATATATATATATATATATATATATATATATATATATATATATATATATATATATATATATATATATATATATATGTGTGTGTGTGTGTGTTTTAAGGTGAACTCTTCGCCTAAAATCGTGATAGAAATAAGTCTTGGGCGATTCTGGTATTCTCTTTCCAACTCATCTTCCCTCTAATTAATTCGCCTGTTATTTGAAGTCTTTTTAATGATGTTTTCTGCGCCGCCTCTGGCCTTGATCCCGACAGAAATTTGATAAGAGGCCCCTTTAGTGTCAATAAGGACGATAATTTTGTCTGTACATTTTCTCTAACTTTTTATCTTTCACCTCACACCATCCACATTTTCTTCATCTCAATCAAACTAAAGAAGTAACTGTTGTAATACTGACACTTTACGAGACACTTTCTCACTTGTCGCTACTCGTTGTGTTCATTAATGTACACGCAAAGCAATGTTCTCATTCTTTCAATAACGTTAATTTTTCATCAGGTGAGAGTACATGTTTTTCTATCTTGCTGCAGTTTTCTTTTTTGAGAGGGAAATGTTTTAAATCTTTGATTTTACACTGATTTCCATTTTAGAATTTTTTTCTTTTAGTCGTTATCCTGTGCTTTTTTTTTTTTTACCAATAAAAACGCTAATTTTAATGACAACGACAAAAAAAAATTAACAATATAGTAATCTTCCTCCGGAGCCCTTTAATTTCATATCAGGCCCTTTTCTTTACCTTACTTCAACCGGCAGCGTCAGGTCGTTGGAGGAAGGGGAGGGAACTCAGGCGATGAGTGAGTACTGAGGGTGCGGCGGAGGTACTGTGGGGGAGTGCTGGGGAGGGACGGAGGAGGAGGGGAGGAAGCATCTCAAACTTAAATGAAACGTCACAAAAGTGTTCAAGAATCGCTCGTCTCGGAGCCCAATTTGAGCTCAGAAATATCCTGAGTCTGGCATTTGATCAGTCAAGCTTATGAAGAAATCTTTGTTAATTATAGAATTCGAAAGGAAAGTCGCGTGCTGCCTTCACCTTGTGTGAGGAAAGGAGATAAT
The DNA here is from genome assembly GCF_035594125.1 of Scylla paramamosain. Lineage (NCBI taxonomy): Eukaryota > Metazoa > Arthropoda > Malacostraca > Decapoda > Portunidae > Scylla > Scylla paramamosain. The sequence goes on along the minus strand of NC_087167.1, from coordinate 14,684,197 downwards.
CGGTGATGTATTCACTTACCTATGCCGAACAGAGTGCTCCGTAAAGTGTATGATCCAGTGTAGATTGACAATGTTTCATTAATTATTGCTGTGTAATGGATCAAGAATTGTCACGCGAGATCCCGCTGGAGGTCTCTGACATGTGACACACAAATTAACTGCTTCACTACTAAGCCAATTTAGTAGTGATCTTTTCAAATAGCATATTGTATGAAAAAAAATTATTTGGGCTTGCAAACATTGTGAAGAGAAACTGATGGGGGATTACAAATATGAAGATAAAAAATCTTAACAAAACAACCAAGCTGACAAGGTATCCAAAAGGCGGCTTGCTGGTGCACCACATGCCCTGCCCTGGAACAGAAAGGTCGTTAACACGCATCGTCAGCGGCCACAAAGAAGGGGAAGTAAATTAGTCACTCACTTAAACTGACACCGGCAAACTTGTTAGATAAGTATTTCCATAGACCGGCGAACACACAGACGAGGAGAGAAACTTACACACACATACATGATGGGCGCTCTGCTCTGCCGAGGGAACTCATCAAAACTTAGAAATTACTTATTAGTGACCCTTAGAGGGAGGCGGAATGGATGAAGAGAGAGGAAGGGTGAGGGGAGGGAGGAAAGGAAGGAGCGAGGGGGTTATTGGGGGAGCACGATTTCTTCTGATTACGTAAGTTTTCATCATCGTAATTTTCTCCATTCACTGACCAGCACCAAGTAAACACCCAGATCTTCAGGGCTCTCCTCCTCCTCCTGTTCCTCCTCCTCCTGTTCCTCCTCCTCCTCCTCCTCCTCCTCCTCCTCCTCCTCCTCCTCCTCCTCCTCCTCCTCCTCCTCCTCCTCCTCCTCCTCCTCCTCTTTCTCTTTCTCTTTCTCCTTCTCCTCATCCCTGTGGTCTTCCATTATGGTTTTCATTTTATTTTTTAAATTTTTAACAGACACACGCAGGACAGTCTTTGCTCATAATTTCTCTCAAAAGTACTTGATTTTGATACCCTCTGTTATTGTCCTTAACTTTTCTTGTGTTAGATTCTCGGTTTCGCTCTCACCTATTGACTTGCCATTCTGAGGCAACGTCCTCCCGACTTTTGTGTTTGTTGAGGCATTAAAAGAATCGCAGTCAGCACATTTTATTATTATAGATCGTGGTAATGGTAGTAACCACTGGTTGATTAATTGATTGATTCATATTTTATGTAAGAGGAGATCTGAACAAGAGCAGCAAAACTAGAAACAAGGACTACTGAAGATGCTTGATCCTTAAGAACATATTTAGAAAGGAAGTCTAAAATCACCTTGTGCTTTGTGTTGATTATTTGATATTAGGTATCTGCTTGAGAAACTGAATATTTGTCTACATTTCTCAAGCTTATCGCCCAAAGACAGACCAGTAACAAAGCGACGTCATAAGGTAAAAAACCACTCATCTCTCAGCCAGTGTTCCCTTCACCACATCCACAATAACAAAAGTAGGAACAGAAAAACCGTCGCCTTTCTTGATTCATCACTACACGAGTAATTCCCACCTTTACTTTTCATCCCTGCCTCCCAGTGCCCCTTGTCTCCTCTGCCTGAACAGAGTACAAGCCCCGCCATAAAGTTTGTGTCTTACTACTAAGTTCTGATAAAAGAAAGAGGAGTGGCCATTCCCTAGAGTTGGTCACTGCGTCTTTCATTCCCGTCCTCCCTTCTCCTTTCTCTCTTCTCCCGTTCTCCCTGTCCTTCTTTCCTCTCTCCCGTTCTTCCTGCCTACTTCCCTCTCTCTCCCCATCACCACTTTCCCTCCTCCTCTCATCTCCCGTCCTCCCTCCTTTCCTGTCTCCCTTCTTCCTCTCTTCTCTCTCCTCTCCTTTCTCGTCCTCCCTCTCGTTCCTTCCTTCCAGTCTCCCTCCTCCATTTCCTACTTCTCTCCCTTGCTTCCTTCTACCGTCTATCCCTTTCTGTTCTCTCCCTATCTTCTCCCTCTCTATCCCTTTCCCTCCTCCTCTCCATCATCTTCCTCCTTGCCACTCTCCTGTATCCCTCCTCCTCTCCTGCTCTCTGTCTCTCTCCCTCTCCCTCCTCCTCTCCATCATCTTCCTCCTTGCCACTCTCCTGTGTCCCTCCTCTCCTGCTCTGTCTCTCTCCCTCCTCACCTTAATCAGGTCGTAGAACAGGTGCGCTGAGAAAAAAAGCCACCCTAATTTACTTAATTTTTGTATTATATTTCTTACAGCTTCAGTAGTTCAGTGGATGACGTTCTCACTGAAAAGAAAAGAAAAAACAAGGGTGGAGGGGACGATTTTTCTCTTTTTCTGTGCAGGGTATATCCTCCATGTGCTTTTTTTTTTTAGATTTTTTCTTATTTTTTTTTCGGTCAGCCCTTGAAAAAGAGTGAGTGTCCCGTAGACTACCTGGATTTTTTGTAGTGGTGGTGGTGACGGTGGTGGTGGTGGTGGTGGTGGTGCTGCTGCTACTACTGCTGGTGCCGCTTTTACTGAGACATATCAATAATTGCTAGATGAAAGAATAATAATGATAGTCATACCAGTAAGTACTAGTAGAAGTAGTAGTAGTAGTAGCAGTAGTAGTAGTAGTAGCAGTAGTAGTAGTAGTAGTAGTAGTAGTAGTAGTAGTAGTAGTAGCAGTAGTAGCAGTAGCAATAGTAGTAGAGTGGTAGTAACAGTAGTAGTAGTAATGATGACGATAATGACTAACTATAATGACAGTAATAATAATAATAATAATAATAATAACTAATGATAACAATAAAATACTCGCAAGCTTGCTAAATATAGAGTAAACAGCCAAGACCACAAGTTACAAGTTTATTTTAAGGACAAAATTGCCGATGTTATTTTCTTGATAGGAGTCAGACTCGTTACGCTTTCCGTTTCCTTTGTGGGGAGGTGACGTGACTCGAACTCAAGCTCATTCGAACGACTGAACTGCTTCGAACTTTTCTGAGCGAGTCACGAAGCCACTTTATACTATTTGGCTCTCTTACTGCTAGGGGGAAGGAAGAAAGGGAAGAAGGAAGGAAGGAAGGAGGGAAGGAGAGGTCAAAAGCAGTTAGGTTAAGGGAGAGAAAAGGCACTGAAAAAGAGGACAGAATAATATAGAAAGGAAGGAAAAAGAATACGAAGAGGGGAATGGGGAATACAGAAGTGCTCTCAGCAAACCTGTTCCCCCCTCTCTCTCTCTCTCTCTCTCTCTCTCTCTCTCTCTCTCTCTCTCTCTCTCTCTCTCTCTCTCTCTCTCTCTCTCTCTCTCTCTCTCTCTCTCTCTCTCTCTCTCTCTCTCTCTCTCTCTCTCTCTCTCTCTCTCTCTCTCTCTCTCTCTCTCTCTCTCTCTCTCTCTCTCTTACAAACATACTAGCAACAACAATGACTAAAGCAGGAACAACAGCAACAACAGCAACAAAACAACAACAACAACAACAACAACAACAACAACAACAACAACAACAACAACAACAACAACAACAACAACAACAACAACAACAACAACAACAACAACAACAACAACAACAACAACAACAACAACAACTTGAAAGAGGGAGGAAATGAATAAAAAAAAAAAAAGCGAAAAAGATTGTGGACAAATATACATTTTAGGTCACGATGGCAAGAACGTATAGATCCTCAAGATAATCTTTAAAGCCTTGCGTTCGTCCTTGCGCTTTGCAGACACTTTCCAACTTGTTTTTGCCGCACCCCCTCTGGAGAGAGAGAGACAGAGAGAGAGAGAGAGAGACTGAGATTGAGATTTAACTGACCAACTGACTGACTTAGAACCGTTGGCATTGATCTCCTTACTTTTATTTATTTATTCGTTTATTTTTTATTCAGTCAGCTTCCTTAATGTTGCCACGATACCTGCAGTGGTGAGGACATAGCAAGCTAAAATACGTATACTGTGAATCTCCCTCCCTGCAGTCCCTTCTTCCCGCACACATCAAAGTCTATCTCATTCCTTTGTAAGTGTAGAAGAAAACCCAGTGGTCCCCCAAAATTGTCTCTTCGGCGCATAACGTGTCAATTTTCGTGTACATTTTTTCTTTTTAATTATATAATGTCTCCAATTTAACTTTGGTTTCTATTGCGTAGTGCTGTCTTTTTTTTTTCTCTCTCTCTCTTGTTATGCTATAAATCGTAATTTTCCGTCACTGAACACTGAAAAGTCACCAGGGTTCTGATTAATTTTCCTGGATCTGATAAAATACACCGACTTTAAACTTTGTGGTAGTGGGAAATTTTTATCAGAGTTCTTATTTATTTTATTTTCTACTTATTTATTTTCTTTTTATTTATCTATTTATTTATATTTTTATTTTCATTTTTCTTCTCTTAAAGGTTTTCCTTACTTTTCCATTCTTCAGTAATGACGCCCGTTACGAAAGAAGAAATACAAGCAGTCGAATTGCCATCCCTCAAATTAATTTCAAACAACTCCAAGTGTATTTTTTTCTGTACTAAGAATAATTTGAGCGTGCACGTGTATTAAACCTGTTGTGTGACTCGAGGTGTCATCCTTGTGATGTATGTTTGCAATTAAAAAGAATATGCTACTAATTAATTTTGATGGGCGAGCATGCTGTCCGTGTAAAAGTGTGTGTGTGTGTGTGTGTGTGTGTGTGTGTGTGTGTGTGTGTGTGTGTGTGTGTGTGTGTGTCACGTGTGGTGTGAACTATGTAATATTATAAAGGGAAGAATGTTGAAATAACGCATTTATTTATTACACAAACTTTTAATGGAGCTTTTGAATATTCAGTCGTGTAATGGGAAGAAAATGCGATTTCTATATATATATATATATATATATATATATATATATATATATATATATATATATATATATATATATATATATATATATATATATATATATATATATATATATATATACGATGCTAAAATTTGAATGGTCGTTCGGTTTTCGAGATTGGTCAGACTAGAGAATAAGCAGAAGAGGGAGGAAGAGGAAGAGGAGCAGCGGGAGGAACAGGAAGAGGTAATGAAATGAAAGACAAAACACTAATAAGAAGTTCCATGAACATCTGGTAGCATTGTGCAAAAAACAGTTGGAGTCGAAGAGAACTGTTGTGTAGCCAGGTAAAGGGGACCGGGATGGGCGGGGATGGCATTACCTGTGCCTGAGTGCATGGGTGAGGTAGAGTAAGGTGCGAGGGAGCAGGGCGCGGTGTGTTCACTGGTCGCCTAACTCCACCAACACCGTCTGTCACAATATTGGGGTTGGGAGTAGATGGGTCGTACGAACTTTCCTCCTCTGTTTTCTCCCTGACACATGCCAGCCTGTCTAGCCTCCCTCCCTCCCACCCTCACTCCCTCCCAAGTCTCGCTCACATCTTTTTCACCAATTTCTCCTCTGGCTGCGGTGACACCTCTTCTTTGGTGTGTGTGTGTGTGTGTGTGTGTGTGTGTGTGTGTGTGTGTGTGTGTGTGTGTGTGTGTGTGTGTGTGTGTGTGAGAGAGAGAGAGAGAGAGAGAGAGAGAGAGAGAGAGAGAGAGAGAGAGAGAGAGAGAGAGAGAGAGAGAGAGAGAGAGAGAGAGAGAGAGAGAGAGAGAGAGAGAGAGAGAGAGAGAGAGAGAGAGAGATATTGTGCGTATGTGTGTGTACACTTTTAGGTTCGAAAGTGCGCTCACGGAAGCGTATGTTTTTGCTTCATCGATTTTCACACACACACACACACACACACACACACACACACACACACACACACACACACACACACACACACACACACACACACACACACACACAACCTGTCATTCTTCAAAGGTAAGAGGAAACTACTCTTTTTATCTGTCTTCCTGGACTTGACGCTCATTTGTTTCCTAGCTCACCCGCTCCTCGTGGCCACACTGCAAGATCAGTGGAGATAGAATCAGAGAGAGAGAGAGAGAGAGAGAGAGAGAGAGAGAGAGAGAGAGAGAGAGAGAGAGAGAGAGAGAGAGAGAGAGAGAGAGAGAGAGAGAGAGAGAGAGAGAGAGAGAGAGAGAGAGAGAGAGAGAGAGAGAGAGAGAGAGAGATATATTGTGCGTATGTGTGTGTACACTTTTAGGTTCGAAAGTGCGCTCACGGAAGCGTATGTTTTTGCTTCATCGATTCACACACACACACACACACACACACACACACACACACACACACACACACACACACACACACACACACACACACACACACACACACACACACACACGTCGTCCACTGCGCCAACCTGTCATTCTTCAAAGGTAAGAGGAAACTACTCTTTTATCTGTCTTCCTGGACTTGACGCTCATTTGTTTCCTAGCTCACCCGCCCCTCGTGGCCACACTGCAAGATCAGTGGAGATAGAATCAGAGAGAGAGAGAGAGAGAGAGAGAGAGAGAGAGAGAGAGAGAGAGAGAGAGAGAGAGAGAGAGAGAGAGAGAGAGAGAGAGAGAGAGAGAGAGAGAGAGAGAGAGAGAGAGAGAGAGAGAGAGAGAGAGAGAGAGAGAGAGAGAGAAGTGATACAGAACATCATAGATAAGTTTAGAAAATAGTTGAAGAGGAACAAGCAACAAGCCTAGTTTTGTGCCGGGGCAGCAGAAGGAAGCAGTGTCAGTAGAGCATAGCAGCGAGGAGGCGCTCTCGTCAATGTGAAGGGGTTAGAATCAGGTGAAGCAGGAATGTGAAAGGTACTCTGGCTGAGGCTGAGGATTGATTAAGTTTACCAGTCGTCTTCACACAAAAGGAGAAAGAGTAGGAGGAAGAGAAGGGGTAGGAAGTGGTGAAGGAGGAGGAGGAGGAGGAGGAGGAAGAGGAGGATGGCGTTCGTTGTTGTGGTGGCAGATTGAATAGCGAGACTCCTCTGGTATCCCAAGGCACATTCACATTGCGGGCCAAGGACACAGTCTGCTTGGGCTTTTATCGTGTAAGGCAAGGTAGTGACAGCACTTCCTGTGCGCTCCATCCATTCACCAACTCGCCAGATTGGAGTGCACCGGAGCAAAGACACCAAGTGTATCATTATACCTTTACCTTTAATTTTTCGTCTATTTACATTGGAGTATCGGTGTATGCGTGGCGAGGCTGGTGTGCTGGGTGGGCGGGAGAGGTGGAGGGTGGAGGGTGCAGGGGGGAAAGTGTGCTGAGATTTGTAGCCGCTGCCGTAAATTTGCTGTGCTGTGTGTGGAAGTGCTGACAGTCTGGGTTATCTACCGGCTGGAAGTGAGCTCAGTCAGTCAGTCAGTCGTGTATAATATGTATTATCCGTTTGATTCCGTTAGTTGTAGTTGCCAGGATTGAGATTGGGATAAAAGTGCCTCGGCCAAGACAACAAAAGTAACAAGAAGTACGTACTAAAACTATTAATATTTTTCCTCCTCTCGTTCCTTTTCCTGATCCTCCATCTCCTCCTCCTCCTCCATCTCACTACTACTGCTGCTGCTGCTGCTGCTGCTGCTGCTGCTGCTGCTGTTGCTGCTGCTGCTGCTGCTGCTGCTGCTACTACTACTACTACTACTACTACTACTACTACTACTACTACTACTACTACTACTACTACTACTACTACTACTACTACTACTACTACTACTACTACTACCGCTACTGCTACTATTACTGCTGCTGCTGCTGCTGCTGCTGCTGCTGCTGCTGCTGCTGCTGCTGGTACTACTACTACAGCTATCCCCACCGCCATTATTACCGCTAATACTACTCGTACAAATCATAAACAGCTACAATGGTAACAATGGCAATGGTAGAAATGACATTTACGTATCAGTATAAGGCAAAGTATTTAGATGAAGGGGATAAGCAAGGCTCACCCTTCCTTTGGGCACCGCTGCTGTTACCGCTCCTCTCATTTGGTCCCCTCAAGACCCTGGTGGCGGCAGCTAAGCGTCCCCTCCGCCACGACAATCAGGATAATGGCTGGATAACCACGTAGGGAAGGTAATTGACTTTTTCAATTTCGTTGACTCACTTTACGTTTCCCCTCGTCTTCTCGTTTACTGCATGTCCGTCTTTGTGTGTTAATGTGTGTGTGTGTGTGTGTGTGTGTGTGTGTGTGCTCAGTTAAAAGACTTGTATTTTATTTCATTTGATTGATGGGTTGCAGTTTTACGTATACGGAAACTCTTACATGTTCCTTTTGCATAATGTCTAGATTAATCGTATCAAGGTTATAGTCTTTTTTTCGCCAGCGTACTTCAATTTTCCTTTATCTACTCGTGTATGTAACTGCCGTATATCTTTGTATTATTTATAGCACCTTGAAGTCGTCTTTTGAAGGGAGGGTGTGAGATGAAGTGTTATTCCTTTCTTGGGAGTCATATCAGTGGGTGTCTGTCTCCCTCTCCCCACTCTTCCCCCTCGCCCGCCCACCCATACGCCTGCAGCTCCTCGTCCAGGTCGTGTTGCGTGTATATATTTCATTCTTCACCCACCTGGCGCCCCTCATGTTGTCCATGCCTCACCTGCAACTCTTGTCAGGCTGCCACGGATATTGCTTTTCTTCAACTCTTCTTTTCCTCCCTCAAAGATTTTCTCTCCTTTACTCGGTGGAGGCAGTTTTTCTTCCGCGGCGCGCATACTTTCATCTTATGGTCCAAGTTCAGTTGTTTGTATGTATAGCGGCCTAAATGGAGTGCGGCCTGGCGTTTCACTGTACGAAGCCCTGCTGGTGACTTGATGTTTGTAAAGGTGATTATTAGTTTGGTTTCCTTTACTGTAACCTGGTAATTTGATGCTGCTGCCCGTGATGAATTATTCTAGGAAATGCAATTCACCTTGATATATATATATATATATATATATATATATATATATATATATATATATATATATATATATATATATATATATATATATATATATATATATATATATACATTTTTTTTTTTCATTTATAGATAAAAGTTTGTTTCCACGAAAGAAAACTGGCGTAATTTTCTACCTTTCTCTTTGCATCCATGATCTATTTTTTTTTTTTTTTCATAATACAAGTGTTGTTGCCCATCAGTATCTTGTCAGAAACTCTAGAACCTCTTGCATCAGTTATTAACGCGGGACAAAGACTTCCCCAACTCTCCCATCATATCTTCTTGTCTGTCTTTTAGTTTGACCACAACAAAGGTCTTCCATCAACATCTTTATTTCCTTGTCTACCATTCGCCTGTCTTGTAATCTGGAAGTCATTCTGTCAACCTGACTATCAGTTTGTGTGGCGTGTTGCATGACCTGCACATCTCTAATTTCTTTCCCTGGTCATGTCTGGAATATTTAAAATTTAAACTTTCCATATCTACCTCATGCTTGTCACGATGTTTGAGCGCTCATAAGATTTCATTTTAAAAGATTGGCACTCCTCGTCAAATAAATTACATAATTACCTATATTATCGTTCGTAATGCATTCATGCTTTAGGGTACGGTTAAAATGTTGAGACTATGAAAGACACTTTTATATTACTCAGAATTTTATTACTTTGTCTTTCATTCTTCTCTGAAATGCACACCGTCCTTCCTCGATACGGTTCATACATCATGATGGAATTTTCATCACATTATGTACATAGCATTTGCGTAGATGTTCCGCCGAGTCATTAGGGAGCTTTTAAAGAATATTAGGCGAATTTAGTATGTACAGGGATGATAGATGAACAGTGGTATGTAAGTTTTATACAGGGACTGCCACATCTAGGCCTACTGGCTTCTTGCAACATACGTTTGTTCTTATATTCTTATGTTCTCTGCATTTCCTCTTCTAACTCTCCCTCTTTGTTTCTGCTGCGTTGCTCCTGCTGTTGCTGGAATGGCATAGATGGTGCTTCCATCTCTCTGACTCCAGCATTCCCATTCCTTCTCTGGTTACGAGGTGAATATCCGAAGTTGTAAGACACGAGGCAATAGTGGCATTAAACACTGTGTCTAATGCTGTTGTGAGAGAGAGAGAGAGAGAGAGAGAGAGAGAGAGAGAGAGAGAGAGAGAGAGAGAGAGAGAGAGAGAGAGAGAGAGAGAGAGAGAAATTGGGTGACCTTTCGGCAGGTCATCACCATTGAGTGCTAACATGCACTATATCTTTTTAATGGATCGAAGGTTCACAAGGTTAAGCCAGAACTGCTTTACCTGCCTTCGTTTATAATGTGTTTTGATTATGTATCACAACTTGTACTCCTTATCCATACTAAGTAACATGGAGAAAAATCAGGATTATTTCCCGTCATCGTGTATAATGGGTTTTCATTGTGTACCACTAGTACTCCTTATCCAGACTAAGTGGCATGTGAAAAATAAAATAAAATAAAATAAAAAAATCAAAAGGTGTGTTTTCGCCCGGGATCGAACCGGGGACCTTGCGCGTGTGAGGCGCACGTGATAACCACTACACTACGAAAACGATACAAATCAATGTTTTCACTGTTGTCCAATTCTTTGCTAACAGAGTAGTAACACTGAGGGTTACTTTTGACTTTTCTAGGCTACAAGTATGCAAGTGCTTGTAATACAAGTGACAAAAAAGTTGTAGGTGAAAGGGAAATAATATATTTAGCGACGAAAAAAAGAAAAGAAACGAAGCTATTTAAAGAATTTTAGTCTAAGATCATCATAAATTATGAAGTCCACATCTTCATGTAAGTTAATGAGAGGATATAAGGAAACAGGACTGGAAATTTACGCATAACAGTTACCAGTTATCTCCGAATTATCGTGTTCTTGAAGTTGAATGCAATAGGAAATATGAACGGATTACAAGTTCTCGCGTAAGACTGTAATATCAACCTCACATCATCATATTATAAATTGATGAGAGGAAATCGAAAAACAGCACTGGAAATTTAAATATAACAGGTACCAGTTACCTCCGAATTGCTATATTCTTGATGGGGAATGTAATATATCACACTGAGTATTATAGCTCGCGTCAAGGACTTATTCAGAGGCTTATTTCTGGAACACTCGCGTCGTACATATAATAGTTGACTTAGATTTTGAACAGTATTCCAATGCACGACTGATGCTGGCAGGTTGTTCCTGTTTCTGGCATCATCACTCGTAAATAAATATTAGGAGGAATCCATATGTATCTGTCAGTATTTGCTGGTGTGTTATCCTTCTGGTGATGTAGTATCGAATGTGTGTCTGTGTGTGTGTGTGTGTGTGTGTGTACACGAGGGGAGAGAGAGAGAGAGAGAGAGAGAGAGAGAGAGAGAGAGAGAGAGAGAGAGAGGAGAGAGAGAGAGAGAGAGAGAGAGAGAGAGAGAGAGAGAATTACACATAGAAGTAGTTACATTTCGTATGATCACACATTCTACAAGATACACTTAAAAATCTATGTATTTCTTATTGTAGACACATCAAGGAAGTTTTACCTGAGTTGAGAAGCAGATCATTATATATTTAACAAAATCAATAGTTATCACAATAATTTGATAGTAAATAATAGTATAGTGTCCTGGAGTCGGTGGTTCCTGTGGTGACGGTGTGGTCATGATGCAGTGCCGCCGAAAATGCCTCACTATTACATCACTGCCGTAGGATAACTGAACCATAATCGCGACCAACGTTAAGGGTTTATAATTATTTGATAATTGTTCTACAGGATAATAAGGAATACTTTGACCTTAGCTGTGTATCTTCGGAAAATATTAAAAAAACTTCAACATTAGGCCAACAGATTTTTAGGATACATGTAATTACATTGGATAATCATTTTCAGGATAGAGATGAATACTTCGGTCATAATTGAGTGTCGTATCCACCGAGAAACACTCCACTATTACATCACTGTCGTATAATAACTGAGCAATAATCGCCAGAACGATCAGGGACATAATTACGTTGATAATAGTTCTTCAGGATGGTTGTGCATACTTTGGTCATAATTGTGTATCTTATCCGAATAAACGAGACCAAAATAGAGGCACGTGTGGAATAAACCTTTAACGAGGCTGTCTAGGCGTGAATCTCTCCTTTAAAGAGTATAATTAATAGCTTTCTTTTGCGCGTTTAATTAACTGATTAATACCTGACAGTCATTTTATTAGGAAGCAAATTTTCAATGGCAGGATGAAGAGTTTGGAAAATTATAAGAAATAATTTACCTTCAGCAGCGATCGCGTTCCTTCCTCAGCACGCTTGCCTCGCCAACTGTCCTGGAGTTCTTTTATTTTTTTTATTTCATATTTATCACTAAGCATATGAATTGATAAGACATAGCATGGTAGAAAAAAATGTCTTATGATTTGGACACTGTAGCGATATTATTTAACTAATGTAAAGGTTTGGCCAATGGTGTAGCAAAGCACAGGACGAAGCAGTAGTTGTGCTTTAACGTTTCGGCAAAGTCTTCCTCGGAGAGAATGAGACACGAGGCTATATGCTGCACTCTATACCTTTATCGTCACTATTTCTTTCTCTATGTACAGTCGGAATCAAAAGTCGAGAAACCTTTCACGTTCACTGTGGTTTGTGTTTTCAATCAGTCTCAAGTCCTTCGATCTCCTGAGAATCTATCAGTTGCCAGGTTTTGTGAAGAGATTTCGCCAAGGTGTTCCTCAGAAGGAATGAGATACGAGACTATCAACTGTAATGTATATGTTTGCGTCACAGCTCCTTTTAAGTAACCTGTCATCCACGTTTATTGTGGTTTGTTTTCACTCAAGTCATTCGCAAGTTCTTTGATCTTTGAATCTGTCAGTTATCAGGTTTCGTGAGAAGACTGTCAGCAGATCATAAGAGTTAAGATTGAGTAAAAACGTTAAATGCATCGGAAGTGATTATGGTATGTTGCTCGACCCATGTGCATTCCAATTTTACCACAGCCAATTAGACCTCAGATGATCTCCAGGTCAGAACATCTACTACTTCCTTCCTGTTTTTTACCTTGACGCTCCACCTCCCCTCGCCATTCACACCGTTCAAACCTCGTCGTTACCTCAATATTGTAATACTAATGTATTGCTGGAATGTATTATCTCTTTATAACATCCTGCTGACTTATTTAATGGGGGCACTTCGCTCCCTTTTCTCCCCGACCGTCTTTGTTTACTTGAAGAAAGAGGAATCACATAAACTTCGTGGTATCCATCGGTTGTATTTATCTTTATTTGGTTGTGGAAAAAAAATTATTTATTTTCTAAAACCTTCCACCACTTTATTTTGTTTTGTTACACATTTAGATTAACGTTCTGACATTCTTACATGCGGTGTGTGTGTGTGTTTGTGTGTGTTTGTGTGTGTGTGTGTGTGTGCGTGCGTGCGTGAGTGCGTGCGTTGCGTGCGTGCGTGCGTGCGTGCGTGCGTGCGTGTGTGTGTGTGTGTGTGTGTGTGTGTGTGTGTGTGTGTGTGTGTGGTGTGTGTGTGTGTGTGTGTGTGTGTGTGTGTGTGTGTGTGTGTGTGTTTCTCTGTGCTCTTGATGCTGTGAATGCTGCCGTTCTTTCCGTACATTTTATTCTCTAAAGACTTTCTTCATATCAGTCATAAAAGGAAACATTTCACGAACAATTCCACACGTTCTAAGAAGTTGCATTCATTGTCTTATTTTCATCTCCTTGCTTCAAGAACATTATTATTTTCTTTATTAATAATATATCACGTACCTTAAGGTCATAGATTAAACCAGGTCTCAGTGTTGTACTGTGTATATGCTATAAACAGAATGAAGAAGAGCTCGGTAATGAGTCGCTGGATCTGTGACTTATTTTTTTCTCCCTAGAGTGGAGTAATTTTAATTTTGTTTATGCAGAAACGCATCTCCACCCACCTACTTGAGATTACGCGCAGTCTGGTGAAAACCATTGCTTTGTATCTTCTGCTTTGCTTTTTGTTCGCTATGTTTTTGTATTCATTTTTGACATCAAGCTGTACGCAGATATTATTGTTTGATACGCGAGAGATATACGTTGTAAGTGGTTAAATTCATTCCATTTCATCTCTGTGTTGTAAGAATATGAACTGGATTAATTTTGTTCATTCAGCAGCGCACGTCAGTTACAGGTGGGCTGGTACGAATTCATATTGCTTTAATTATTGTTTCCTGAAGGCTTTATTAGAAGTGATGTTTTTTGACAGCAACGACTTATTTGAAAAGGAAGTAGAATGTGAAGTATTGCACTGGAATCCTGCTGACTGATGACTAACTGTGCATTCATTATTTTCTGGTATAAATGTACTAAAAATATATACTACTACTATATAAATATATACTACTACTACTACTACTACTACTACTACTACTACTACTACTACTACTACTACTACTACTACTACTACTACTACCACCACCACCCTCTCAACCTCTCAGTTGATAGATTACATCTAAATTGACCTTCCCAGTCTTAACAGTATATTTGGAAAAAGTGTTTGTTACAAATACTCCTTACTTTCCAAGGCAACATAATGTAGGTCTTGTTTGATTACTGAGGGAAGTAGAGATGGTGTATTCTCCACAATAGATGCCTTCACACCATTACCGGCTCGGGTTGACCATCAATACCCTTAAGATATTTTGTAGATGTACACGGGTTTAACAACGTATAGAAAAGCAAAGGTGATATTGAGAGAGAGTGATAACTTAAACTGTATCTCAGGTGGTTTCCTTGAGCTGTTAATGTGCAGTAAGGGTTGTGAATATGTTTGAAAGAACGGATTTTTTATTTATTTATTTTTTTTTTCACACTAGAGGAGGTATGTGTGGGTGGTTGTATATACCTGAGAACTTGAGACAGATATAATTCTGATATAATTTTAATTTTCTTGACTTGTTAGACTAATAATTTCCATGTTAATAATGTGATGCAGAGGTGAAAGACTGGCCATTCATTACATGTAAAATGAATAAATAAATAAACAAACACCAGCACATTTCATTCTTCATTTCTTCATTAATGTTTCGCTTTGACTGTTTTTTTCTCATCTCCTATAAATAATCTTCAGGTGAAATATAAAATGCTCAGCACCTTGGCTTGTATCAGGGAGCATTTTATTTCTGCATGGACAAGCCGCGGCCGTACGCCCTCCGTCTCGTCCCCGCCTCATTATTGTTTGCAGTAAGGATGAGGTCTCCGGGGAAAATTAATGATCCCGTTAATGACACCGTTCATTTCTCTTCATCTTCC
Source organism: Scylla paramamosain (assembly GCF_035594125.1). NCBI lineage: Eukaryota > Metazoa > Arthropoda > Malacostraca > Decapoda > Portunidae > Scylla > Scylla paramamosain. Next base: position 14,669,102 of record NC_087167.1, on the reverse strand, counting down.
TTTAATATTTCGCACCCACCCGCTCGCCTTCCGCTTGCTTTTAAGGATCGAAATTTTCCTTCGTGTCCGCTTCTTCTCCGTATTTTTTTTCTATTTTTTAATTTGCGTTTTCCTCTAATCATGTCCTTCGTTTTCTTCCGTAATTAAAATGTCCTTGGGGGTCACTTCGTAATTGTCGCTATTGTCTTGTGTGTGTGTGTGTGTGTGTGTGTGTGTGTGTGTGTGTGTGTGTGTCCCTGTCCGTCCATCCGTCCTTCCATCCATCCATTCATCACTCTGTCTCAGTCACGATCCATCCAAGGCCAGATAAGGAGACCGTCTTGCCTTTATCAGCGTGTGGGTCTCTTCAGTAAGGAGGAAGAGGAGCAGGAAGAAGAGGTAGGAGCTGCAGAAGACAAGTGAAGGAAAGAGAGGACGAGGAAGGAGAGATGGTGGTGAAGCATAAATTGAAGGGGGAGAAGAGGAAAAAGTAAATAAGAGGATGGGCTGGAGAAGGAGGAGGAGAAGGGACTAATATTCAGGTCGGCCTAAGTGTGCCTCCTGCAGCTGGGGTGAGTGGCGGAAAGTGTAGGTGAAGTAGGGGGTGAAGGGATGGGAGGACGAAGAAGAGGAGAGGGAGAGGGGAGAGGGTAGCAGTGCTGTTGGGATATGGTGGGAGAGGTGATGGTGGTGGTGGTGGTGGTGGCAGCTTGAGGTGTACGCCAGTAACGGTTGTAGAGAAGAGAGAGAGAGAGAGAGAGAGAGAGAGAGAGAGAGAGAGAGAGGAGAGAGAGAGAGAGAGAGAGAGAAATATGTTATCACTTGATCATATATATATATGTGTATATATATGTAAAAAAGAAAAAGGCGTTTCTAGAGAATTAGGGAATGAGGAGAGAGAGAGAGAGAGAGAGAGAGAGAGAGAGAGAGAGAGAGAGAGAGAGAGAGAGAGAGAGAGAGAGAGCGCTCCTGTTCTCCGAATTCTTGTCGGAGCTAAATTCTACCATTTATTTATATAAGATTGGTTTCTTAAGAGGAAGTGGTTAAATATAGAGCCTAAGAAATTTACTGGAAATCTTTGCAGAGATAATAGCTTTAGTAGTTGCGTGTGAAGATTAAATTATTATGAAGATGAATATTCATCAATACGTCAATTTGCGGGTTTTTTTTTTTTTACCCTTTTTTTTTTTTTTTTTTTTTTTTTGTGTGTGTGTGTGTGTGTGTGTGTGTGTGTGTGTGTGTGTGTGTGTGTGTGTGTGTGTGTGTGTGTGTGTGTGTGTGTGTGTGTTTCATAAATCACGACACCAAGAGAGAGAGAGAGAGAGAGAGAGAGAGAGAGAGAGAGAGAGAGAGAGAGAGAGAGAGAGAGAGAGAGAGAGAGTGTGAGTGGTGAGTGAGTGAGTGAGTGAGTGAGTGAGTGAGTGAGTGAGTGTTTGTTCGTTCGTTCAAGACCGAGCGGCGAGGCTCATCAGTGGTGCCGGGCAAGAGCCATGTCCCCACAGCCTCCAGCATCGCATAAGCGTGGCGGTCCTCACCGTGATGTTTAAAATAACACATCAGGGAGTGCCTCATCTGGAAGCGCTCCGACAGCCACTTCGTCGGGCCCAGATTGCCACCAGGGCA
>NC_087167.1:14635000-14657500 GCF_035594125.1 Scylla paramamosain | reverse complement strand
ACACACACACACACACATCGTCTTTTCGAAACTTTGAACCCAGGGCAAGAGAGAGAGAGAGAGAGAGAGAGAGAGAGAGAGAGAGAGAGAGAGAGAGAGAGAGAGAGAGAGAGAGAGAGAGAGTGTGTGTGAACATTGTTTGCGTTTTTTTTTGTGTGTACACGTGTGTTTTAAAGTGCTTTTTAAAGGTGAAATAAATGTGTGGTGCTCCGCGGTTAACTTTCAGTGGTACGCATATAACATAATTACGAAACAGGTTGCAGGTAATGGAGTGCGTTGTGTTTTGTTCGAGAAAATTTTCACTTAGTTTTTCTTATTCTTTCTGTCTGGGGAAAAAAAAAAACGAAGAAAGAAAGAAAACTCATTCAAAGTACATTAGTAATATTATTTCGTGCTGAGCTTTTTTTTTCTTAAATTGTAAATGAAAAAAGATGAAATTTTAGTACCCGCACAGACAATGGGTGATGTAAGAGTGTGGGACTAGACTGGGTGATTTAGGGTGTGAGACTGGGTGATGTAAGGGTGTGGGACTAGACTAAGTGATGTGAGGGTGTGGGACTGGGTGATGTAAGAATGTGGGACTAGACTGATTGATGTAAGGGTGTAAGACTGGGTGATGTGAGGGTGTGGGACTAGACTGGGTGATGTGAGGGTGTGGGACTAGACTGCGTGATGTGAGGGTGTGGGACTAGACTGGGTGATGTGAGGGTGTGGGACTAGACTGGGTGATGTGAGGGTGTGGGACTTGGGAGTGTTTTCGTGACCAGGCTGAGGAGGGGAGTGGTACTGAGAGGATTGAGTGGTTATTGAAATGGGTATCTTCGGTTCGCATCTGAAGTCTATTCTACAGATGCTCACTCCATGTATTGTTAGTTAAGTTCTCCTCTCCTCGAAAGTACTGATTTGATCATACTTCGTTGGCTTGAGCTAAAATAATTGAGTAAAATCAGAGGTTTTTCCGTGGGCTTCTTAAAAATGACGTATATCCAGGTTTCTTTGTTTCAGTGTGTTATCCATGAATTATTTCGTTTATTGTAGAAATAGGTGAAAGGAAACATGTATGCTTTAGAGGACGTGTTGAATATTGGGGGAGTTTTATTAATCTTTTTGTCGTGTGTGGGTCTGCCCAATTATGTGGTGTCATTGAACGCACTACAGCAGCGGACAGGTGTCATATTTCGTAGCAGAACTAAGTTTGTAATTCCTCTATGCGCACAAAATAAACTCGTTATGCATGAAAAAATAGCAAATGAAATTAGGTATCGAATGTAATAAAATTTGCTTGGTGCATGTAAAAGGGGAAAAATATCATAGCGCATACCTTTCGTGATTTCATATTGTCATCAAATTCCTTTTGCTATGTTCTTCTTGTTTTAGGAGCTTGTATTTTAATATTTTAGTGGAGACATGCCCGATCTATTTACGTTTATTTCTTACATGAAGGGAATAAATAATAGTATTACATTCACATACTCGACCATTCGACACATTGAATCTTCATGAAAACTGACAGTTTTATCAGTTTTCAAGTTACAATTTATTTTTTGTCTTCTCGATGTATGTGGTTTGATGGATGTGAACACTCGAGTCCCAATTAGTGAGCTACTGTTTATTGCCACGTTATCCTCCCAAAATCAGTGCAAGTGTTGATTACTGATTCGGTGAGGTATTGCATCATGGGGCGAGGATGGCAGGTTGCCTACATTTGGTCGCTGAACACTGGTATCAGAGATGAGAATTTCACCAACTCTTTCTGAGAATAGTCGCGTTCTTAGAATAGTCGCGTTAAGTCCCCCCCCCCGCTATCACACCTATCTTTCTAAGCTATTGCCACAGACAGTAACTTATGCTTAGATTCTATGTGTAGAAGAGTTTTCTTACGCAGTAGTCGCCGAGGCGTGTCAGAAAATTGCTGCGGGCATGGAAATGAAATAACATTAATGCCACGTGTTTGTAGTTGCATTACAATTCAGCACAAGGTTTGATATAGCTTATGAAAATACCCATTACGTTACAATGATTAGACATTTACATAATTGTGTCTGCAGCTCCACCTATATTTTTATCACTACTTTTATGGAACATTATTTCTCTGTCACCAAAATTTCGAACCAGCACCACCGTGAATGGTCTAATCGACAATGTCAACATGTAGGACAGTCACGTTGGCTCGTTTTAACTCTATATTTTCATGAATAAACACCAAATGTTGATCAGATTCTGCAAAATATCTCCTCGTATTTCAGCTACAGAGAGAGAGAGAGAGAGAGAGAGAGAGAGAGAGAGAGAGAGAGAGAGAGAGAGAGAGAGAGAGAGAGAGAGAGAGAGAATGTTCATTTGATTCACTTGTACATGGATGTTACGGAAAGTACAAAACTTGGCCACCAACATTACGAGCAATGACGCAGCTTACTGAACACACCAAGGTTGCCATGCAGTAATGAGGAATGACTCTGGAAAGTGAAGGGATGTTATATGTTAAGGAGCTGGCAGAGTGTGTGTGTGTGTGTGTGTGTGTGTGTGTGTGTGTGTGTGTGTGTGTTTGTGTGTCTGTGTTTGATGAGCAATTGCTGGCTGCATTTAACTGTCACGCCGCTGAACTGTTGTCGTTTCGTTGGTCCTAATTACGTGTGATAATTAGAAAACATCATTATGTCCGCCATGTTTTGTTATATCTCCTCTGCTGACCCGTCCATCACCGCGTCAGAAGTGAACCCAACATATTCCCCCTTTGGAGCCAATTTCCTGTTCGAACAGGGAAAAAAAAAAAAAATCATACATGAAATTAGCAGCCCCGAGTTCGCACAAATTATTTTTTCTACCTCTAATGAGTTTCCGCCCCCTCCACAAAAGCTTTCAAATAATGTCTATTTGGCGAAGATTGTTATATTTTTCGGGGGAGAGGCAGGGGATGGGGGAGAATGCCGTTAATTAACAGAAAGACCTGCCTACTTAGAGAGGAGGCAGGTAGGAAGGGGAGCCATTTGACGAGGGACTTGAATACTTTAGAGGACGTAACTGCCAGGGTCCCTATGTGGCTCGTGTGTAGGGGCGCGTAATGCTCAGCAGGAAGAGAGAGAGAGAGAGAGAGAGAGAGAGAGAGAGAGAGAGAGAGAGAGAGAGAGAGAGAGAGAGAGAGAGAGAGAGAGAGAGAGAGAGAGAGAGAGTTTCTTTAAATCAGATGTTATTGGTGGTAGTAATGGTGGTGGCGGCAGCGGCGCCTGTCAGACGTAATGTAATATAATGGAAACCCCTACCTTTGTCTCCCACAGCGTGCGCGGTGTCAAGGGAAGGTGATGTATAAATGTCATCAGCCCGGCCCGACCCAGACCGCCCCGCAGGGACACTGGTGCCACGAATTTTGTAATTATGCAGGACCTTCCGCGTGGAACGCTTGAATCGCGGAACTTCTGACATATGTTTGCATGTTAAATAGTCTTCTTCCTATTTACCCGTTTCGTCTTAATCTCTTTTCTTCTCATTTCTTTCTTTTATCCTGTGATTTTTTACCAGATGGCTCATTTGCAGGAAAGTTATTAAGGATTGCCGGTGTTCACAACTCCCTGACTCAAAGGAAACAAATCAGTCTCGATCTTTGTGTTACGAAAGTGGAATGTAATGTGGAAATCTGATCATCATTATGAGCTAATCTGATATAAAAGCTTTTTTTTTTTTTTTTTTTGCTGTATTTTACTTGTCCTGTGCGAACTAGTATAGCTTTCTTCAGTGCTGACGTCTGTGAGTATATTTCAACTAACATACACTGAGACTCATTTCAGTGTTCTAATATAAGGTGTCGGTAACTATTTTCCAGCAAAAAAGTGCTGCAAATAGTGTGACAGAAAGTAAGTTTCGGCATTTGAGAAAAATTACTAAAAACCATCAGTAGGAAACCTTTATCGCAGATCCGGTTCATCCAGACAGAATACTTTTGCATTCTGTCAGGCTGTCTGGACAGCCTGCGCTGTCCGAGGCTGTACGAGCATGTGGCAGTCTTCCCAGGAGCCGATATTTATTTTTTTGTTAATAATTAATAGCCCTAAGTTATCATAACTATCTAATGATGATGACTCAGGGTCGTTTAGTACAAGTAAAAACAGATGAGCTGCATCGAGCTGTGGGAAGAGTGGCACGTGTTCCCATAGGCTCAGCCGGCGTCCAGGAACTAAGCAGTAGACAGCTAACGATTCAGTCCCGGCGTGCAATTAGTCGCTGATTAGGCACTCGGTTACTTCACTTAGCAGTCTCAGTGTTCTGTTCATGTAATAAACGTTCACACAACGCTGCTCCTGGCCCAGGAAGTCTTCTTAATTGCAGTATTCAGCCAAGGAAATTGTCGTGCATTGCGGACCATTTGAACGTACATACACGATTTTCAAGTATTAGCACTGATGTGGAGCTGATCAGATTTTTCGGTTATGTGGAGAGCATAAAAATTAAGGTATTGAAATAAACTGAATCAGCATAATAGTCGGGACAGTCAGTTGTAGATCTGTTAGTTGTCTAATTCTGTACTTAGCATCCAACTTGCCTCATACTTTCTCTTAATCTACCTAACATCTTAAAATGACTGTCTCTTAGTTCAAGTTTTCCCGTCAAGCCAGTCTCCATGTTCATCACTACCCTGCACTCAAGTATGACCTACCGCCTATAGCTGATTCTGTCTCTACCCGTCTTGTCTCTACCCTTGCCTGTCCCCTCATTCAGCGTGTCTTTCGCTTGTCCCATCTCCCATCAACGATTTCCTCCCACTCGTCTGGCTTTCCATCCTATTTGCCTGCCTTTCAAGAACGCTTTTGTCACTGGGAATCACTCTTCACGTTGCCATTTGCTCCTGCTTAGCGATAACGAGGCTCAAACCTCTCGAGTTTTATTTTGTATTCCTTCCTTTTTTCCACACCTCACAGAACTCTTGTCATCGCCATCACCACCACCACTACTGCCGCCATCGCCTCCGCCTGCGCCAGTCACCATTATTCCTCCTTCACTATCATCCATCCTCTTCCTCCTCCTCCTCTTCCTCCTCCTCCGGAGGCATCCAGAGAGGAGATTGTCTCGGACTGGCAGAAACTCGGGTATCTTCACAAGTGTCCTGATAGATTTAACTTTAGCAATTTGTGTCGTGTTGCTGCCTGTGTGTAGTGACACCTGCACCAGTGGCAATCCAGGGGTCACGGCTCCCTTCTCCCTTCTTTCTCCTCTCCTCTCCTCTCCTCTCCTCTCCTCTCCTCTCCTCTCCTCTCCCACCCACTCCCCTTTCCACTTTCCCTTGTCGTTTCTCTTTTCTTCCGTCTCCTTTGATTTCCTTTCCTATACTTTGAGTTTTCGCTTTTCTTTCCTTACCTCTTATTTTCTTATCCTTCACCTGCCCCCATTTTTTTCAATATATTTTTCTCTCCTTTCTCTTCCTTTCAATTCTCATTCATCCTTCCTGACATATGTTCCTTTATTTTCCTTTCCTCTCCCTCCCAGTCGTTCCACTCGGTTCCCTTTCCATTGCCCGCTTCCCTTCGTCCTTCTCCTCGTCTGCTTTTTACTCCATTTTATTCCTTCCTTCCTTTCCATCTGTACCCTTTCCTTCCCTTCCCTTTCCTGAAATATCCTCCCTATCCCTTCCCTCTCCCACCTTTCATACCCTTTGCTTTCTTTCCTTACTTTCCCATCCTTTCTTCAAATTCCTTTCCCTTCCCCCTTCTTCCCTACTGTTCCTTTCCTCTCCCATCGCCGTCTTCCCTACGCTTCCCTTCCCCTCCATCTTCCCTCCCCCTTCCCTCACTCTCCTCTTCGTTTACCTTTTACACACCATACCACACCATTCCCTTGTCCATTCCTTCCCCCTGTCCCCTCCCATTCTTATCCAACTATCCCATTGGTGTGCTGTTGGTGGCCAGAGAGAGAGAGAGAGAGAGAGAGAGAGAGAGAGAGAGAGAGAGAGAGAGAGAGAGAGAGAGAGAGAGAGAGAGAGAGAGAGAGAGAGAGAGAGAGACTGAGGATATCTTGCTTTTGTTTGCACACTTTGTTTCCTTTAATTTGAGTCTAACGTAATGGAAGTTATTGTTGCTTCTCCCTGATTTCGTTTGGATTTCTTTACTTGTTCTTTCTCTCTTGCCGTGTGTGTGTGTGTGTGTGTGTGTGTGTGTGTGTGTGTGTGTGTGTGTGTGTGTGTATCCGATAGAGGAGCGGTAGGTAAGAATTGGATCTCCATCTGTCAGCTTGCCCTTTCTCTCTCTCTCTCTCTCTCTCTCTCTCTCTCTCTCTCTCTCTCTCTCTCTCTCTCTCTCTCTCTCTCTCTCTCTCTCTCTCTCTCTCTCTCTCTCTCTCTCTCTCTCTCACTCGCATTGCATTGAGTAACTTCCACAAAACTTGGTCTCGTCGCCTCTCTCTCCCTCTCCCTATTCAGCCTTCTACTGGTAATCCATATTGCCTCTCCCTCATATCCTCTTATCTTTATCTTTCTCTCTCCATTCCTCTTGGCCTTTACATTTCTCCTCACCTCTCTCTCTCTTCACTGATTTTTCAATACGTGTTCTTACTTCCATATATTCTCATTTGCATGAAAGCAACAATGTTCATCTCTTTATACTAAAATAATTTTGTATATCTTTCCATCATTTTTTTTTTCTGGACCTCGCCACGTGCGTCCCTCTGCCGTGCCTTCCCGTAAGTCTGTCCACACTCGCCACACTTCTTCTTCCTTCCCTAAGCCCCTCAGTCGTGGCTGCTCATTCCGCTCCCTTAATACTACCTCTTCATTCCTCTCAAAGGCGCCCTTCTTTCTCGCCGTCTATTAAGCCTTTGCATCTCTCTCTCTCTCTCTCTCTCTCTCTCTCTCTCTCTCTCTCTCTCTCTCTCTCTCTCTCTCTCTCTCTCTCTCTCTCTCTCTCTCTCTCTCTCTCTCTCTCTCTCTCTCTCTCTCGTCCTTGTCTTGGTCGTCGTCGTCCTCAGGGCGGCCATTATTGTTAATGCTTACTGTCACTACCACCGCCGGGCTATTTCTGACCTGCTGGATGTATCTGGGGTTCAGGAATCCTTTACAAGTCTTCATCAATTCCCCAGGGATTTGGGAAAAAGTCAGTCACGTCTCTCATTGCCTCGTGTGTCCTCCAGCACGGCTTTGTCTGGAGAATTGCCGCGGCGAACGTGTGCTTCTCACAATAATGCGAATCCAGGTCCACCTTTGTAAGCAATATTTAGCCCTCGCCGGTAGCGGGTTTAAATTACACTTAGGAACTTGTAGCAAAAAAATACTCCCCAAGGTATTTCTCTATAAGTTTCTCCTCCTCCTCCTCCTCCTCCTCCTCCTCCTCCTCCTCCTCCTCCTCCTCCTCCTCCTCCTCCTCCTCCTCCTCCTCCTCCTCCTCCTCCTCGCCTTCCTTGGCCAGCCAGTAAATCTTGTGAAATAGTTTATCTGCGCCAATGGGTAAAGCCTCTTGCTCGGATTAAGTCCTGGGGGAGGAGGAGGAGGAGGAGGAGGAGGAGGAGGAGGAATGGTGAAGGAGAGAGTGCAAGGGAAGGGAAATGAAATAGAGGAGGGCTGAGGAGGTTGAGGAAATGAGTGAGGCGTTGCCAGTAGGGATCGACTCGTATATTAAATGTCGACACACGGAGACGTCAATTAAAGACATCAGTTTATGGTGTCTCTGTGTGTGTGTGTGTGTGTGTGTGTCGAGGTGTTGACGCGAGGCAGTTTGAACATTGTCACGTTCATGAGGTACTGTGACGAATGAGATACATATATTTTTTATTTTCCCGATTATACTCCTTAGCTCCAGATGACACGTTAGTTAGTGTGACTTTGTTTGTTAGACTTGGTTTGCTATAGGACTGCATCTTTTGGCAGGCTTGCTTTGCTGTTAGCGGTTGTTACTTTAGGAAGAAAGTCTGGGCTGAAATTGAGAAGGAAAAGATGAAGGATGATGTAACTGATCACCTAGCTCCATATGTCGAGGCAGACGATGGGTGACACTACCAGGAATCAGCCAAAACTCTCTCTCTCTCTCTCTCTCTCTCTCTCTCTCTCTCTCTCTCTCTCTCTCTCCTCTCTCTCTCTCTCTCTCTCTCTCTCTCTCTCTCTCTCTCTCTCTCTCTCTCTCTCTCTCTCTCTCTCTCTCTCTCTCTCTCTCTCTCTCACTCACTCACTCACACACACACACACACACACACACACACACACACACACACACACACACACACACACACACACACACACACACACACACACACACACACACACACACACACACACACACACACACACACACACACACACACACACACACACACCACACACACACACACACACACACACACACACACACACAGCGCGGGGAGGGGAAGGGGTGGAGGAAGGCGGTGGCGAATAAACCGGGAAATCATATGCAAAACTGTGGCAAAGTTTGAGCAAGTGCCTCGATTGAGATTTTAAGTGCGCGGGTCGCGGCGAGGAGGCGGGAGGCGGGGCACGATAATTACTTTTCGCTGACTCGCCATCCTTCTTTATCACCGCGTCTGTAACTTTTTCATATCTCGCCGTCCATCCATTTATTCCCGGACGCGAGGGATTGCCAAAAAGGAGCCGCCCAAATGAACCGTGTCCAAGATTAGTCTGATGGAATCTGTGTGAAAGGTAACATTTTTTTTTTTTTTTTGCTTTTTTTGTGAGGTTTCGTTTCCTTTCCTTTTTTTTTTATTATTTAGTAAAGTTAGCCAGATTTTTTGCTTTCTCTTCCATTTTTCTATCATTTTGTAAAGGTAACCTATGTTTTCTATATTTCTATGTGTGGTTTTCAAATTATTTTAACCGTGTAAAGTGTAATTCAATATCTAGTAAATTTTTTTTAATCATTTAATAAAGTTAACCTTTTTTTTCTTTGTCTTCTTTTATTCAATAAGTAATGTTGACTTTTTTAAATTTTCATACGGTTTTCAGATTAGTCTAATCATGTGAAGTCTAATTCGCTTCCTTTCATTTTTTATGATTTAGTAAAGTTAACTAAATTTTGTTTTGCTTTTTTTTTTCTATCGTTCAGTAAAGTTAACCTATGAATTTTTTTTTTTCATTTGTGTTTTTTAGATAATTTTGGTCGTGTAAAATGGTATTAGATACCTAGTAAGGAGATTTTTTTATATTATTTAGTAAAGTTAACCTGTGTGTGTGTGTGTGTGTGTGTGTGTGTGTGTGTGTGTGTGTGTGTGTGTGTGTGTGTGTGTGTGCTTTGTCTTACTTTTTTCATTAAGTAAAGATTTTCAAATTAGTCTAACAATGTGAAGTTTAATTCCATGCCCCGTGAGGAGAAATAAATAAATGCACCGATTTATAAGTTAAGTTAATATCCATCTGACGACAGTATTTACCAGGATCTCTGTATATATATAAAGAGTGAGACGTCAGTATGAGAGACTTACTTAGTTATTACGTAGACACGTCCAGTGAGCGTTTATTGGTGTTCGGAGGCCAGTTGGCAGTAAGCGGGCCACCAAAGTCCAGGCAAATCGACCAATCAGTTGAGTCGTTGGCGGGTATAAGATTATCTTGACCCAGCAAGCGATATAGGCTTAGACCATTTAGAGGCCTGCTGCGGCGAGTGGAGCGGCACGGGAGAGTGAGATTAACCAGGCCCCCAGCAGACATTGGTATGCACACACACACACACACACACACACACACACACACACACACACACACACACACACACACACACACACACACACACACACACACACACACACACACTATAAATTAACAATCCTTTAAGTGAACGATAACGTGTAGTTCAAGTGAGAGAAATAGGAGAGAAAATGTGTGCATTATACCGCCGTGTTAATATTATATATCCGTGTTACTTTGGAAATAAAAATGTCGAATGAAATACTTTTTTTTAATCAAGCTTCAAATCCAGGGGATCACTGAGGGTAACACTCATTAATATGAAGTGCCAACCCTAAAATATCTATTCATCAATTTAGCTGCGTAATTACCCTTTCAATTACTCAAGCTTGCGTCATCTAAACTAATTCTGTATATCTAAGGGGTTCTGCTGGATGTTATCTCTCTGCAGTAAAGGTTTACGAGGCCCCAATGCGCTGCTGGAAAGGAAGTATTGCGTTGCACCTGACATCAGTGATCACTCCGCTCGAGGAATATTGCTAAACACTGAACCTAAGGAAAGGTGATCATGATTATAATATAATTTCACGGTATTGAAGAAAACTATATTCCGAGATTATTACTTATATGGAAAAGCGTAAGCATTGAATTCAATAAAATACATGATGGCAGATGTGAACTATGAACTATTGAAGTTATTACAACGCAGGCGCTTTTTGCTTGAGTTGTGGTGCCGTAACAATAAAGGTTATATGGAGCTCACTAGGGTTATGAAAGAGTGCTCTCTCTCTCTCTCTCTCTCTCTCTCTCTCTCTCTCTCTCTCTCTCTCTCTCTCTCTCTCTCTCTCTCTCTCTCTCTCTCTCTCTCTCTCTCTCTCTCTCTCTCTCTCTCTCTCTCTCTCTCTCTCTCTCTCTCTCTCTCTCTCTCTCTCTCTCTCTCTCTCTCTTAAGCACCCATAAACTGCTGTGGGCCAGGATCGAACTCTCACATTTCGTCCCTGAGTCAAACCCTACCCTACCCTGTCCTTAGAACACTTAATCTGACCACGACCACAGGAATCAGAGATCTTTCGCACATTACAGGAAGAGTAGTAGAGGAATGCATTATCGAGGTCGTGATTAATCTCTTGTGGCGGCGTCGCGTAGTTAGGCAAGTAGTGTCAACAATGAGGGGAATCTCAGGAGTGCAGGCAAGTAATGGGACTCCTTTGAGAGATGAATAGTGCGATGAAGCTCATTACAGTATTGCTGGATATCAGACTAATGGAAAACTATTAAGACTCGTGGAAAAATTGGTGGTCAGGTTCAGAGCTTTTTAGCAAACGAGGGAAGGAAGACGAGGACGAGGAGGGGGACCGCAGACCTGCACGAGGAGCAGGAAGAGGAGGAGGAGGAGGAGGAAGAGGAGGAGGAGGAGGAGGAGGAGGAGGAGGAGGAGGAGGAGGAGGAGGAGGAGAAGAAGGAGGAGGAGGAGGAGGAGGAGGAGGAGAAGAAGGAGGACACGTGTGGGCCGGCGCAGCTCCAGGTGGGGGCATTCCCAGTCTGAAGGTGGCTGAAGGTTTGAGTGGGTTTGCATATATATGGAATCTTGCTTATATAATATTGGGGACTCTGAGGCAAGGAGGAAATGTTAGGAGAATGTAAATTTATTCATTTGACAAAAAACTGGATTTTCCTTCTACTGAGAAAGAAATGCCTTGAAAAGAAAAATGTATGCCGCCCTCCTTTACTTTTTTTTCCGTCTCCTTATTTTCGACAGTAAAGGAGGAGGATGGGGAGGGGAGAGGAGGGGGAGGAGGAGGAGAAAGAGGAGGAGGAGGAGGAGGAAGGAAAAAAGCTGTTGTTTTGAGTGTACGCAGTGTGTTTGTGTATTATATTCCGCATTAATGGAAAAAAATATCTTAACTCCCACAAACTTTGAACACTGAAGGGAAACGTTTATGCATCAAAGTATTTTATGTATGAGAATTTGCATATGCGTTTAATTTATGTATTAGGTACAGTACCTTTGTTTTCCTCCTCACAAAGAATAGCAGAGGGGGATGGGTGGTGGTGGTGGTAGTGGTAGTAGTATGGAGGCACGGAAAGGCTGTAGGTAAATGTAGGGAAGGGAAGGGTAGGGAAGGGAAGGGTGAGGGCAGGAAGATGTAGTACACAGTGGGAAGCTTTACAGGTTAGAAGGGAAATTGGATAAAAATGAAACACAAAAGGAGCGGAGTTTTGAGTTCCGAGATTTCTGATGATAGGATAATTGTGTTTTCAGGAGAAATGGTGATCAGAATTAAGGTTGGGATGCGCAAGCAGAAAAAGGAGAAAGTATGTAATTATGTTTTAGAAATGAAAAAAAAAAAGGGTAAAAGAGAAATTCATAAATGCGAAGGTATACTATATTTGAGGAACGTGTTGAAAATGTATAGATTGAGAAATGGAAAAGGATGAAAAGGAAGATATTTAAATGCGAAACCATACTATACCTGAGAGGTATGGTCAGAGGGTATAAACTGAAAAAGAAAAAAAAAAAAGGTAAAAGAGAGAAGTCTGAATATGAAAGCATACTTTATATAAGGAGCATGATAGGAGTGTATAAAATGAGAAGGGAAAAAAGAGATTGAATTAGAATTTAAATATGGAAGTATATTATATTTGAGGAGTGCGAAAGGAGTGTATAGTAGATTGAAAAAGAAAGAAAAGAATATGAAAACTAAATATCTAAGTGTGAAAGTATACTATATTTGAATAATATGGTTGGAATGTATAGACTAAGGAAAAGGAAAAAAAAGGAATGAAAGAGAAATTTAAATATGAAAGTGTACTATATCTGCGGAGTATGGTAGGAGTGTATAAATTGAGAGAGAGGAAAAAGATGAATGAAAGAGAAAATTTCAATGTGGTTGGAATGTATAGATAAAAGAAAAAAGTTACAGAAAAATCAAATATGAAGGTATACCATATTTAACGAGTGTGGTAGGAGTATTAGTAGCCAGGTAACTAAGTAAGGAGGGAATGGGCGGTGTGGGTCCCATTCCTTCCCTTTCATGGGTGGGGATGCCCGGAGCGGCTGATGCATGTCAAGTTGGGATGAAACTGCAAGAGTGGACGGACTCTTCCTCCACCTTTTTTGAGCCCCGACCGGCGCTCAGGCAAGGAGGAAAAGACCCTTGAAATTTACGAACATAGAGTCAACATTAGGGAGCATTTCGGTATTAAACTGAGCAGATCTTGAGGAGGAGGAGGAAGAGGAGGAGGAGGAGGAGGAGGAAAAGTAATAGCAGCAGCAGGGGCAGCAGAATAAAGAAAAAAATGGAGACTATCACGACGAAAAGAAGAGGAGGAGGAGGAGGAGGAGAAGGAAGATAAGAAGAAAAAAAGAACAAGAACAATATGATGGTGATGATGGTTATGATTATGATGAATATTAAGAAGAGGAAGAGATGAAAATGGAGGTGGATATGGTAGATTAAGATCTTTTCCCAATCTCTAATCCTACAGTTTATGTTGTCACTCTCTTCTCGTTGGGCTTCTGCGATCACAGCCTCGTCTGTATCTTGTCCTGTCGCTCCAATTCCTCTTCAGGATCTCCCAAAAGTGAAGGTGCCTCTGGCGTTTCACCTCTGCTAACTGAGGGCACCTGAGAAGGTATTATGCTGATTTTCCTCGGAATGACTGCAGCTTCCGTGTCAAAAATCCGTTTTTCTGTGCTGGGCGCTTAATAGTATCTGATACTATCTGGCATGGAGGCGTGCATTCCTCACTCAATCTCTCGCCCTAAACCTTCCAAACCTTGGTTTAACACTGCCTGTTCTCGTGCCATACATGATAGAGCGGTGGCCCACAAAAAGGTTCTTGAACCTTCCATCACCAGAATCTCATGCACTATATATTTCTGCACGGAATCATGCCAAGTCAGTCCTCTAACTATCCGAAAAATCCTACCTCAATAGAAAATGTCAAAATCTTTTAAGATTTAACTCCCCTTTTGACGTCTGCCTTCTAGCCAAAGCTCTCAAATAACTTTGCTCCTTCATCTTTTCCTCCTCTCTTTCAATCTGATGGCTCCACTGCCATCTCTTCTATCTCTAAAGCTGAACTCTTCGCTCAAACCTTTGCTAAAAACTCTACCTTGGATGATTCAGGGCTTGTTCCTCTCCTCTATCCTCTGACTATTTCATGCTACCCATTAAAATCCTTCGCAGTGATGTTTTCCATCCCCTCTCTGACCATAATCTTCAGAATCCTTATGGACCTGATGGGGCCCCTCCTATTGTTCTTCGAATCTGTGCCTCTGTGCTTGTACCTTGCATAGTCAAACTCTTCCAACTCTGTCTATCAAGATCTACATTTCTTTTTTGCTGGAAGTTTGCCTACATGCAGCCTGTTCCTAAAAGGGGAGATCGCTCTTATCCTTCAAACTAACGTTCTATTGCCTTTATTCCCTGCTTCTCAAAGTTTTTTAATCTGCCCTCAACATGGAAATTCTTAAGCATCTATCATTTCACAAACTTCTATCTAATCGCTAGTATGAGTTCCGTTGTTGTCGCTTTTTTTTTTTCTTATGTAGGAGGGATACTGGCCTAGGGCAACAAAAATTAAAAAAAAAAAAAAAAAGCTCACTGAGATGCCATTCCCACAAAAGGGTCCAAAGCGGTAGTCAAAATTTGAAGGATAAGTGTCTTGAAACTTCCCTCTTGAAGGATATCAAGTCATAGGAAGGTGGAAATACAGAAGCAGGTTGGGAGTTCCAGAGTTTACTAGAAAAATGGATGAATGATTGAAAATACTGGTAGGAGTGGATAGGACAAGATGTTTGGTTTAGAAGGTCATTGATGAATAATAAGAAGAAAGTGGGTGACAGGACAAAACCCTGAGGAACAACACTGCTAATAGATTTAGGAGAAGAGCAGTGACCGTCTACCACAGCAGCAATATAACGGTGAGAAAAAAAAACTTGAGAGAAAGTTACAGAGAGAAGGATAGAAGTCGTAGCAGGGTAATTTGGAAATCAAAGCTTTGTGCCAGACTCCATCAAAAGCTTTTGATATGTCCAAGGCAAACAACAAAAGTTTCCAAAAAATCTGTAAAAAAGGATGACCAAGACTCAGTAAGGAAAGCCAGAAGATCACCAGTAGACCGGCCTCGATGGAACCCATACCGGCGATCAGATAGAAGCCCGTGAAATGATAAATGTTTAAGAATCTTCCTGTTGAGGATAAATTAAAAGACTTTAGATAGGTAGGAAATTAAAGCAATAAGACGGTAGTTTGAGTGATTAGAACGCTCAACCTGTATAGGAACAGGCTGAAGGTAGGCAAACTTCCAGCAAGAAGGAAAGATAGATGTTGACATACAGAGCTGAAATAGTTTGACTTGGCAAGGTGCAAGCACGGAAGCACAGTTTCGGAGAACAATAGGAGGGATCCCATCAAGTCCATAAGCCTTCCGAGGGTTAAGGTCAGCTAGGGCATGGAAAACATCATTACGAAGAATTTTAATAGGTAGAATGAAGAAGTCAGAGGGTGGAGGAGAGGGAGGAACAACCCCTGAATCGTCCAAGGTAAAGGTTTGAGCGAAGAGTTCAGCTTTAGAGATAGATGTGATAGCAGTGGTGCCATCTGGTTGAAATAAAGGAGGGAAAGAAGAAGCAAAGTTATTGGAGATATTTTTGAAAAGATACCAGAAATCACGAGGGCAGTTAGATCTTGAAAGATTTTGACACTTTCCATTAATGAAGGAGTTTTTGGCTAGTTGGAGAACAGACTTGGCATAGTTCCGGGAACAAATATAAAGAGCATGAGATTCTGGTGATGGAAGGCTTAAATACCTTTTGTGGGTCACCTCTCTATCATGTACAGCACGAGAACAGGCTATGTTAAACCAATGTTTGGATGGTTTAGGTTGAGAAAAAAAAGTGAGGAATGTACGCCTCCATGCCAGACACCATCACCTCTGTCATGCGCTCGGCAAACAGAGACGGGTCTTACACGGAAGCAGTAGTCATTCCAAGAAAAATCAGCAAAATACCTCTTCAGGTCCCCCCAACTAGCAGAGGCAAAACGCAAGAGGCACCTCCGCTTAGGGGGATCCTGAAGAGGGATTGGAACGATAGGACAAGATATAGATATGAGATTGTGATGAGAGGAGCCAAACGGAGAAGAGAGGATCACAGCACAAGCAGGAGGATTAGAGGTTAGGAAAAGGTCAAGAATTATCTCCAAGATGGTCAGGAATACGAGTAGGGTGTTCACCAATTGCTCTAGGTCGTGGAGGTTAGCAAAAGTTGAAGGCTAGTTCACCAGGATGGTCAGTGAAGGGAGAGGAAAGCCAAAGCAGGTGGTGAACATTGAAGTCTCCGAGAATGGAGATCTCCGCAAAAGGGAAGAGAGTCAGAATGTGCTCCACTTTGGAAGTCAAGTAGTCAAAGAATTTCATATAGCAGAGGAGTTAAGTGAGAGGTATATAGCACAGATAAATTTAGTTTAAGAGTGACTCTGTAGTCGTAGCCAGATGGTGGAAAGCTCGGAAGATTCAAGAGTGTGGGCACGAGAGCAGGTTAAGTCGTTGCGCACATAAAACGCAACATCCAGCTTTGGATTGAAAATGAGGATAGAGAAGGTGGGAGGGAACAGAAAAGGGACTACTGTCAGTTGCTTCCGACACCTGTGTCTCTCGTGTTCTCTCTACTGGTGATCTTGTGGCTTTTCTTATTCAATCATAGTCATCCTCTTTTAGAGATTTTGGTGAAACTTTTGCTTTTGTCCTTGTCATATCAAAAACATCTGATAGAGTCTAGCATAAAGCTTTGATTTCCAAAGTACCCTCCTTCAGCTTCTGTCCTTCTCTCCGTAACCTCAATTTTGTCTCTCTGACCGCTCTGTTGCTGCTGTGCTACAAGGTCAGTTCTTCAAAGTCCATTTAAGAGTGGTGTTCCTTAAGGTTCTCTCCTATCATCCACTCTCTTCCTATTGATTGTCAATGACCTTCTAAGCCAAAATTCTTGATCTATTCATTTCTACGCTGATGATACCACCCTGCATTTTTTCACGTCTTATCTTAGATGTCCAACCCTTCAGGAATTAAACAGCTCACGCAGGGAAGCCACGAAACGTCTGACTTCTGATCTCTCTAAAAATTCTGATTGGGGCAGAGCAAACAACCTCCCATCTTCTTTTATGACACTCAGTTGTCCCCTCTTCTACACTGAACATCCTCGGTCTGTTCTTTCCTAATAATCGAAACTGGAAACTGCACATCTCATCTCTTGTTAAAAATAGCTTCTATAAAGTAAGGAGTTCTGAGTCGTTTCAGCCAGTTTTTCTCCGCAGCTGCCACCGCCACCCCCCCCCCACCCAGCTGCTAACTCTGAGCAGGGAGCTTATCTGTCCATGTATGGAGTATGCTTTACAAGTATGGGGTTGGGGGGGAGGGGCAGGTTCCTCTCATTCCGCTCTTTTAGACACGGTAGAATGAAAAGCATTTCGTCTTTTACCAACTCCTCTCCTTTTACTGATTGTCTTCAGCCTCTCTCTCTTCGCCGCAGTGTAACATCTCTTGATGTTTTCTACCGTTATTTTCACGCTAAATGCTTTTCTGATCTTGCAAACTGCATGGCTCCCGCAGCTTCGCTACCCAAAACTTTCTATTTTCTCTGATCCTATTCTGTCCACCTCTCTAATGCAATAGTTAACCAGTATTCGAAATCATTTCTTTCTTTTTCTGGTATACTTTGGAACTTTGTTTTTGCTTCTGTATTTCCTCCTTCCTATGACTTGAACTCTTTCAAGAGGGAGGTTTTAAGACACTTGTCCTCTGTTTTTTCGCTATTCCTCTTTGCGGACTGCCACTCTAGTGGGCCTTCTCTTTTCGAACGTTTTTGTTGCCCTTGGCCAGTGCCCCCCTTACATTAAAAAAAAAAAAGCATCAATACCACCGCCACCACCATCAGCACCACCACCATTCCCAATAACAAACAAAAGCATCAAAAGCAACAAACAGTGACAGCAGTGGCATCATCAGTGAGTGGTTGAGAGAAAAGGAGGGAGAGAGAGAGGAAGGAAAGAGAATAAGGAACAAGATGAATAAGAAGAGCATTAAGATTGGAAGGAAGCCAAGACGTCTGAAGTTGAAGGAAAAAACAACTCGGCCCACTTTCTTTCATTTTAACTACTGCCCCTTTTCATTTCTCTTCACGGGGCGGTCTGCTGTGATATGTCGGCTTCGCGTCCCAAGTTGCTTCCTCTCTTGCCTGGCGTGTATCTTGAATGCAGCAACGATTCCTTATCTAGCTGGAATGCGAAGTTAAAATGCGACCAAATATTTCTTCATTTTGTGTTCACTATCTTGGAAAAATAAGAGAAAGTAGTACGAAAACAGAAAGAGAGAGAGAGAGAGAGAGAGAGAGAGAGAGAGAGAGAGAGAGAGAGAGAGAGAGAGAGAGAGAGAGAGAGAGAGAGAGAGAGAGAGAATGTTTTTCATCTTCGAAGGGGATATTTTCTGTGCGGTAAGATAACATGGTAAAAAAGGAGAGCGAGTCATGGAGCTTATGAAGAGAAGTGAAAAGAAATGGTGAGAAAGTAGTAGTGGTAGTGGTGATGACAGGAATGGTTGAAGACTGACAGGATGCTTCAAGAACTTTATGGCTCTAAGTAAAAACCTGGATCCTTCAAAATGTCACAAAGATAAAGCTGAATCAAAGACCATTTAAATAATTTCTTGATGTTCTCAGCAGTCAGTAGTTTCCGTACACCTTCCTCTATGGCTCTGAAAAGGGTCGGGAGAGTTAGCGGCGGGCAGTGGAACCATATCCTGATTAATATTTCGCCCTAGTTGAATCATTCTTGACGTTGAGTAATTTTGAAGACCACGACAAATGGATAACAATTAGTTATGCTTCGTTAAATGTTTAATTGTCATCGCATGCAATATTTCAGGCAAGTGAGCGACATTTAGTTGAAATAATGCAAATAGCGTTCTGATACATGAAAAAGGAATAGATGTCTGAGCATGTGTTAGGAATAATCCCACTAAATTTCCATGGGAAAATGAGAAATGGATAAGTTTGAATGAAAGAGAGAATAGTGGTAACAGGAACAGTAGGACCCCTAGGTTAGGGTTCCCATAAAGAATTAAGATGGTGAAGTTGTACAGGTCGCTTGGCCGAGGGAGAGCATAGTCCATATAGTTACACATGATACAGAATAACGGTGATGGATTTAGGTTAATAAGGCATCACACTTCTGGTCAAAGTCACGTACGGGAATCAAACTCTCAACCTTTCAGCTACGAATCAACCTCTGTTTAGTGCTGAGGAAAGCTTCTTGATCCTCTTCTTGACGTGTAAAGAAACTGAGTAAAGAAATAAAGAAAATACAACCTTTACACCTTGGAAGCACCGCAGCCATGAGTCGTGAGTCCCATCGCAGCTATTTTTGTTATTGCCTGAGGTAACACCGCCGCCAAATCACTTGTTTGTGTACTTTTTCAATCAGAGAGAGAGAGAGAGAGAGAGAGAGAGAGAGAGAGAGAGAGAGAGAGAGAGAGAGAGAGAGAGAGAGAGAATCAAACTTTAGTACCTGATTATTATGAACGAAGTGGTTGAGTGTGTGTATTTGTAATGTAGTTCAGTGTTTGTGGTTCGCTATTTCTCGATGGAAAATATTTTAACCACCGAAAAGTGAATGTTAACGAATTCGGTCT
The DNA here is from genome assembly GCF_035594125.1 of Scylla paramamosain. Lineage (NCBI taxonomy): Eukaryota > Metazoa > Arthropoda > Malacostraca > Decapoda > Portunidae > Scylla > Scylla paramamosain. The sequence continues at coordinate 14,638,203 of NC_087167.1, read as the reverse complement.
GCAATGAGTGTTTGCTTTTAACTTTATGATAAGTATACATATAATTTGTAATGTGTGGATGTTGCACCTGCCACAGCATTCGAAAATCCAGGTAGTAGTTGCAATTCATGTCGGGAGTAGAGACGGGAAGACTGCCAATTAGAGGCTGGCGTTATGCTGCCTGGAATCGCTCGTGTGTGACGCTCCGCCGTTTGCTGGAGTGTGAGATTTTAATGTATATCACATGGTATGCTGATTTTATTTGCATATGATATCAAATTTTACAAAAATCACGCTATTTACTTTATTGCAGTGGTTTTCTTTTCTTTTCTTTTTATTCACATTTTATATCTTACATTATTGCTTATTGATGTTCTGTTAAATATTTGTCACACTACTGACATATTTTAGATTGTGGATGTGCATGAAAGGAAGAGAGTGGATGTTCATGAGAAAGAGAGAGAGAGAGAGAGAGAGAGAGAGAGAGAGAGAGAGAGAGAGAGAGAGAGAGAGAGAGAGAGAGAGAGAGAGAATTATAGTTAGATTGTTGCTGACCGCTCCTGACTGATGATGATGAAACTGATGGTATTGATGGTACCTCTCCGCTGTGACGCCATAAATAAAAAAAAATAAATGAACAAGTAAATGGTTAAATGCACTGAATCTTAAACAAATACCTATAAGAAATTAAAATACTTACATGAACCACATGATAAAAAACAAATAATTTATAGCCAAGCCGGAAAGCCTTAATTTTATATATTTGCATAATCATTTAACTATTAATTACTTAAGTGCGTGCTAATTCTTGTGCTTAGAATCTAATCCATTACTTTATTTTTAACAGGAACTCAACCTTCTTGGAAATAAAGACTAATGGTTGACGAAAACATGAAGCGGCTTCATAGATATGAAATTACTGTGGTTTTTAAGTGTACCAAATGAAGAATCAACATTAGGTAGGTGGCAATGCAATGAACTGAGAAGGAATGTAGTAATGTCGAAGGAACACAAGAAAGGTGAGAGGGAAGGGTGTGTCAAAAGTGTTGGGAAAAGGTCAGGGTCGAGCCAGATCTGGACGAATGGGGAATCTGGTTGAATATTGCTGGGAAGGTCCGAGTCGGGGGCAAAGAAAACAAGGTGAGGGCAAGTATCGAAGAAAAGAATCAGGCAGGTAACGAAAGCTGGGGTCAGGTCACGTGTTGGAGGACCGTGTCAGATGTTCAGAAGGGCTGGTGGTCAGGATCAGAGGCTACCACATTCAGTTAGTTAAAGGAGGGAAGACAACTTAGGAAAGCAGTAATGGGGTTAAGAAAAGGTGTGAGTTGCTGCCGGTATAGTGAAGGCGATAATGATGGGTGGGTGCATTTATGAAAAAGAATATTTGGTAATCGTGAAGAACATGAGTTAGAGAAGAGGAGGCAGAAGAGAAAGAGGAAAAGGAGAGGGAGGATGGGGTTGAGGAGTGAAGGAGGAGGCACGTCAGTCACAGAGGAAGATGGAGATGATGTCGATAAGGAGTAATTATAGATTTGGGGACAAGTTTAGGACACACACACACACACACACACACACACACACACACACACACACACACACACACACACACACACACACACACACACACACACACACACACACACACACACACACACACACACACACACACAGACACACACACACTTGATCAGTTCATATAATCACACAGCATTCTTGCCTTTAAGTGTGCGTGTGCATGTATGTACGTACCTATAGAGCAACATCACCAGCAGCAGCAGCAGCAGCAGTAGGAAAAGCAACATCAACAACGACAAAAGCGAGAGCTAGGGACATAAATATCACAGTGTTAAAACGTTTACAGCCATTATCATAAACCTCGCAGCGAAGGGAGTTACGGGGCCGGGGAGCGAGGGCCGGCGGGCGGGAGCTCCTGGACGGGCACACTAGACTCTGCAACAACCCATTTAGCGCCCCCCTGATTTACGTCCCGCTCGCAGCCCGCCTGACGCACAGCCCGAAGGAACACCCGACCGCGTCTTGACTGGAAGTGAATGAATGAGTGTGATATATGAGAGAGAGAGAGAGAGAGAGAGAGAGAGAGAGAGAGAGAGAGAGAGAGAGAGAGAGAGAGAGAGAGAGAGAGAGAGAGAGAGAGTACAAAGCATTATAATCGAAAGGATTCGCTTGTCTAAGTAGTATTCTTGTGATGTGGATTTGAACTCGGAGCGAACTCTTTGTCGTCTTGTATGTGAAGGCAAGGAATGTTATCCACTGTCCTCCCACACATGGCATCAGAGAGAGAGAGAGAGAGAGAGAGAGAGAGAGAGAGAGAGAGAGAGAGAGAGAGAGAGAGAGAGAGAGAGAGGGGTATGTCTGTGGGACTGGGCTCTGTTTCTTGTTGGAATATGAAGTAGTTTTGTATGTTTTCACGCACGCACACACACACACACACACACACACACACACACACACACACACACACACACACACACACACACACACACACACACACACACACACACACACACACACACACACACACACACACACACACACACACACACACACACACACACACACACACACACACACACACACACACACACACACACACACACACACACACACACACACACACACACACACACACACACACACACACACACACACACACACACACACACACACACACACACACAACAGCTCCAAATGATGAACTAACACGAACCTTTGAACTCTCCTCTCCTCTCCTCTTTTTCTCTTTTCTTCTCTCCTCTTCTCTTTTCTCTTCTGCTCTTCTATCTCCTTCATAATTTTCCACCCCAATCCTCCTCCTACTCCTCCCCCTCAACTCTCTCCCCTCTGGTCTTTTCCAAAATTCTCTCCTTCCTTCCCTCACCTTCACTCACCTCTCCTGCGCTCTCTTCATCCTCTCACATTCCCCTCACCCTCACCCTTGCCCCTCTGGTCTTTTCCAAAATTCTCCCCTTCCTCCCGTCTCCTTGCCTCACCTTCCCTCACCTCTCCAGTGCTCTCTTCATCCTCTCACATTCCCCTCACCCCTTGCCCTCATCTCACCCTCGCCCTCTCCCTTCTGCCGGCCTGACCAGCGGTGCCAATAAACTAGATGCAATATGACCAGGAAAGCTTCTCCTGGGACATTATGATTTTCTTATGAAGTCACGTGTTTGCCTCAGTTCACCATGAAGTTTTGGCTCCCCCGA
>NC_087167.1:14615000-14630000 GCF_035594125.1 Scylla paramamosain | reverse complement strand
ACCTCAAGTACCTTTCGTAGGCCACCTCTCCATCATGTACAGCACAAGAACAGGCTGTATTAAAACAAGGTTTGGAAGGTTTAGGTCGAGAAAAAGAGTTAGGAATGTATGCCTGCTTACCAAACAGTATCACCTCTGTTATGCGCACGCAGTGATGGGGCAATATAACTCCTAAGGTCCCCCCAACTAGCAGAGACAAAACGCCAGAGGCATCTCCACTTAGGGGGATCCTGAGGAGAGATTGGAGCTATAGGACAATATACAGTTCTGAGATTATGATCGGAGGAACCAAACGGAGAAAATAGGACAACAGCATAAGCAGAAGGATTATAGGTTAGGAAAAAGTCAAGAATTTTGGGCTTATCTCCAAGACGGTCAGGGATACGAGTAGGGTGTTGCACCAATTCCTCTAGGTCATGTAGGATAGCAAAGTTGAAGGCTAGTTCACCAGGATGGTCAGTGAAGGGAGAGGAAAGCCAAAGCTGGTGGTGAGCATTAAGTCTCCAAGAATGGAGATCCCGCAAAAGGGAAGAGAGTCAGACTATGCTCCACTTTGGAAGTTAAGTAGTCAAGTAATTTATTATAATAAGAGGGTTAGGTGAGAGGTATACAGCACAGATAAATCTAGTTTGAAAGTGACTCAGTAGTCGTAGCCAGATGGTGGAAAACTCGGAAGATTTAAAAACCTGGGCCCGAGAGCAGGTGAAGTCGTTGTGCACATAGATGCAACATCCAGCTTTGGATTGAAAAAGAGGACAGAGAAAGTAGGAGGGAACAGAAAAGGGGCCGGAGTCAGTTGCGTCAGACACGTGTGTTTCATTGAGGAAAAGATGAGGTTTAGTAGAGGAGAGGTGGTGTTCTACAGATTGAAAAATTAGATCTAAGGCCTCGAATGTTGCAGAAGTTAATGAAGAAAAAGTTGAGGTAGTGTCAAGACACTTAGGGTCGATACCAGAAGAGCACTCCGACCTGAGGACATTTGTGGTCCCCTCCCCAGATGGGGATTCCGAGGCTTGTGTGTGTGTGTGTGTGTGTGTGTGTGTGTGTGTGTGTGTGTGTGTGTGTGTGTGTGTGTGTCTGTGTGTGAAGAAATATATCTCTCTCTTCCTTTCCGTCTGTCTGGTGTCTCTGGCCGTTTTTATCTGTTAATGTTAGGTTACGTATTTTTTTTAGCTCGTTGTTATTGTTTCCGTTTTTCTTTTCATTACCCTTACTTTTACGGTATTTACTACAATTTATACTCAATAAAATCAAGGGCAACAACAATAAAACAACATCAACAGCAGTAACAAAGACAATAGTAACAAAAATAATTATAGTAAAAACAATAATTTCTGTCTATATATATCCTACCGAATACTCTGTCGAAGGAAGACAATGACCCAGCTTGCGCACGCACACAATATCAGTCACATCCACACTCATAACATTAATAAAAATTATATTAAGAATAAGAAATAAGAATCTAAACGAAAAGTAATTAATTAACAACTGAAGTATTATGAAAGACAAACGGAGACCTGTATTAGAAAATTTACTTATAAATAATAGTTAGAGTTTTATCATTCACTTTGAGAACGATGTGACGTATAAGAGGGAAGGCAGGAGTTGTGTGGGAAGCGGAGGTCAAGGTCACATTGAGTATCCTTGTTGTAATGCAGAGGATTGCATGTTCTCCAGTCGCCTGTATTTCCTTAACAGCTACTAGCTGTTTTGCTATTTCTTGATGAAGGGAGAGCTTAATTATTGTCTAGAATTCTTAGGCACAAAATAATTAAGTCTACAGCTCATTTTATATATTCTTATCTTCAGATTATGAAGGCTCGGCAATCAAATTTAAAGTGACCTTCAAAAGTGCATTTAAATAAACACTACTGGTAAGTAGATATAGGCATTACGTATGTGATAAAAAAAATAAAGCAACGTTTTGGTTTACATGGCTTACATTATGAGTTGACAGAGTGTTGTCAGCATCTCTGCAGCTGCTGCTGATTCGCAATTCCTTGAAGGGCAACGTATAGTAGTTTCTGCGCACTATCAACATGCTACAGAATTTGGGCTCCGTGATAACGTTTAACCGTCATTTTCTTTCTTTACCTTTTTCCCTGTCAGCAATGTTCTCCCTGTGTCAGACGCGTCCATCACTCCAGACAGGTCGGATTGCGGAAGTGGAGGCGAGCTCTGACTTGCGATCCAGAAACACAGTAATGCGTTATGCCGGGAACCGAGATAAGAGAGTTTTGTTGCAAGTTTCGTTTCTTGGAGCAATCGATGCGCCGAGGCTGAAGTCAGGGATCATCTTGTCGTTTTCCAGATGATTTACTGGGTGCAACCAGTCATTAAGAAAAGGATGAGAAGAAAAACACAATTAATTCAATGCTTGGAGAACTTAAATACAGATGGTTAGAAAATCGTAGTTTATTAAGTATAGGAAGAGAAGAATTACAAATATTTATCTAAGGATAGGGTTAAAATAATTTGCATTTTGTTGAATGATACAGGGGGTGGAATGATCTAATTCGCATCTTTGACATGAACGTAAGAAAAGGTATGACAGATTTTAATTTTTACGAAGAGAGAGGCAGAAAATGGTTCATGAATAGAGTAGTGGTTGAATGTAACAGATTCAATCTTATAAAGAGTGCAGTTATGGCTGAAATATTCAATAAAATAAGTTCGATAAATTTATGGATGAGGATAATATATTGTTAGACTTTCAGGAGCTGCATTATGTACGAGAGTATTATGATTTTTTTTTTCTTTTCACACACTTACAATGTTTATTCTGCGTAGTGTTGCTCCACCTTGCTCGCTATTCATTGGGTTCCAGGAACTGCACTCTCAAATTTTTCAAGTCATAATTCTACAATTTTTTAAGAGGTTCTAGTGAAAGCAATTGTCGTTTTCAAGGACTTTTCATTGATAGTGTAACAAATATTATGGATTATCAGTTTTAGAAATACACCCATGAGAATCGCATTGGTTATTTGTGTTGCCTCTGAAAAGTTTTTGAGAGATGTAATTTTTAAAAAATGCAATAAATAAGGGATCAGATTCACGCTGAAACTCGTATATATTTTTTCTATTTTGTATTTTGCACGCAAGTTAGGCAGTAGCTATGATATAACAGACGTGGGAGAGGAAGCTCAAGGCAATCCGCAAGGAATATGGATGAGTATGGATAAGTAAGGAAACATATTAACCTCACGGCCCCCTACATTTATTTATTTATTTATTTATTTATTTATTTATTTATTTATTTATTTATTTTATTATTTATTCATTTGTTTATTTTTATTTATTTTATTTTATTTTATTTTATTTTATTTATTTATTTATTTATTTATTTATTTATTTATTTATTTATTTATTTTTGAGGAGGGAGGCAATTTTATGTCCGGTTCCCATAATTTCCCAGGACTAGGACGGTCAGAAATCGAGTAACATACCGCACTACCTTCCTTAATATTAAGCTTTCTGATCTACTAAGAATCTATCAGTCGTCAGCGGATCAGAGGACTTGTCGTGAGGGAAACACAGAACGTTGGGAGTGAGTGCAGTGGGTTGTTCGACTTCTGATCATGACTGTAACTAACGGTTAGAGAGAAGATGTGAAGAGGGAATTGTGTGCTTGTGGGAGCCGGTCTCTCTATTTGCCTGCTTCTTTATATCCATTTAATTTTCATACCTATTTTCATTACAGGTGAGTCGTGTTGTTGTGGTTCCTTGCACACCATTACCAAATTGCAGTGGATGAGTTTTCTTTGAGGTTTTATTGTTGATCATCATACGTTTTATTCTAAGAGTTCGGAGTGCCGTTGGAAAAAATATGCAAAAATTCAAGGATTCTTTTGTTTTTAGTTTTGTTTTATGGTATTTCGCAGGTTTATTTTATCTCTGTAAAAGGATTTCCCCCATTATGTTTTAAAGAGTACGTTTTTGTATTCCACGTTTATTGAAATATTTCTCTTTCCACGCTCTATTCTCATCAGATTCCTTCCATCATCGTTTTTTTCTTTTTCCATTTCTTCCATAATTTTTAATTTAACTGAAAATTCTTGTAATGAGAATGCAAGTACCTAAATTCCTGGATTCTCTCTCTCTCTCTCTCTCTCTCTCTCTCTCTCTCTCTCTCTCTCTCTCTCTCTCTCTCTCTCTCTCTCTCTCTCTCTCTCTCTCTCTCTCTCTCTCTCTCTCTCTCTCTCTCTCTCTCTCTCTCTCTCTCTCTCTCTCTCTCTCTCTCTTAGTACTATAACTTTTTTATAAACTCTGTTCTAAGGTATCCTCCTTCAGCACCATGCTGTCCTATCTTTCTTTTATCTTTATCTTCCTCATCCTCATCCTCCCCATTCTCTCCTCGTGCCCTCGGTGCTGTGATAGGAGCGGCGCCATTATCTCTATTGTTTCTCGCCTCAAAAATATCGAATAAAAATTTACTGTACGCCTTAACATTTCCCTTCTAATTTAATTTCCTGCTGCAGCTTTACATGTGGTGGTATAAAGAGGAGGAAAAGTGCTGTCCTCGAAAAAAGTCATATTTTATTTCTCACTAGAACTATCACCACCATCCCTCTGTAGTCTTCTGATGGTAGAAAGAGAAGCAAAAAAAATAAAGTCCTTGATAAGTAACATTCTATCAATATTTTTCCCTTTAATTATAACCGCAACCGTCATCACCACCATCGTCATCTTAATACAGACGGAGTGTTGCTTGTGATGTTATAAGGAACCAAAAAAAGGAAAAATTTTCATATTTAAAAATTACTCCTTAGAAATTTTTTTTTCATTATAAGAGCAGCCATCACTAGTACCATCATTATCATCAACGTCATCATTATCACCACCATCATCAACCCTCTGTAGTGATGTTTGTGATGTTATAAAGAGAGCCCCCTTTCCTACCCAGTAAAGAAAAGAAAATGCTCACTTTGAAAAGTCACACTCTTAAAATGTTTTCCTTTCACACACACACACACACACACACACACACACACACACACACACACACACACACACACACACACACACACACACACACACACACACACACACACACACACACACACACACACACACACACACACACACACACACACACACACACACACACACACACACACACACACACACTAAATAAATAAATAGATAAATAAATAAAAAAAATCATCACCATCATCACCATTATTGTCACCATCACCATCATTACCACCATCACAGCCTCTCCAGGGGAAGAAAGCTGCCTCGCCACGGCCAGCTTGATGCAGGAGACGTTTGCTCGGGTAAAGCTTGAGTATCATATTATTATCCTCCAGAGTGTGATGGAGGAGGAGGAGGGAAGGATGCTTAATATTAAAATGTTTTCCCCTCCCATGCTTGAGCGGCGGTGCCCGAGAGTGTGTCTGGAGCCGAGGGGAGGCGCTGGGGAGGAGAAGGAGGAGGAGGGAAGGGAGAGCGAGGATGGGCGAGGCAAGGGAGAAAGACTTAGAAAAATTAAAAAGGAAAATTGTGAGAAAATACGGTTTAGAATGAAAGTTGACGGTGTGTGTGTGTGTGTGTGTGTGTGTGTGTGTGTGTGTGTGTGTGTGTGTGTGTGTGTGTGTGTGTGTTGGTAGTAAAAGCGTTGCTGAAGAGAGAGAGAGAGAGAGAGAGAGAGAGAGAGAGAGAGAGAGAGAGAGAGAGAGAGAGAGAGAGAGAGAGAGAGAGAGAGAGAAATAACGGCCCAGAAGGAAATGTGACAAGAAAAGGTGAAAAGATGAGAAAGAAATATGAAAGCGTAAAGTGGACTGGGTTTCAAAACGGTTCCATTTTTCACCTGCATAAATGAGTTAGTCAGGAAAGAAACGCACTTCTTCTGTACGTACCCTTGCTTTATTTATTACACTTACTATGAGACCAAGAGAGAGAGAGAGAGAGAGAGAGAGAGAGAGAGAGAGAGAGAGAGAGAGAGAGAGAGAGAGAGAGAGAGAGAGAGAGAGAAGGAAGGAGAAAAAAAGGGGGAAAAGGATTAACTGAAGCCTTCAAAAGCTTTTTCAGGTGGCCAAAAGGGGGAATAAAGTGGATTGGGGTTTCACAAAGACATCCACCTTCCCCTCTCGTCCCCCATGACACCCCACCACCACCGCCACCACCGTTGCTGCTGCTGCTGCTGCTGCTGCTGCTGCTGCTGCCTCCTTCAGGGTCTTAAGAAGTGCGTAGTGGGGAAGGTGGAAGAGGGACGAGGTGGGAAGGAAGGAGGGAGGAGAGGAGGCTATGGAGAAGGCGTACTGGGGCAGATGGAGGTGATAAGGGTGCTGGTGTCGAGTAAAGGGAAGGTGTGGACGGAAGGAAAAAAGGGAGAGAAGGGAGGGAAAGGGAAATTAGACTGTATTTGTAAAGTGAATTTTGGACAAACAGGTTGGTAGGGACAGATAAGGGAAAGTCTGCCTACCTTAATGTCGCCCTTAACCCAACACCCACTTTTTTTCCACTCTCCCTTTTACCCCATTTTATTCCTGGGTTAGTAGCAGGGGAGTAGACGGGAACTGAGGAGGAGAAGGTAGTGGTGGTGGTGGTAGTGGTGGTGGTGGTGAGGACGGTTTTTTTTTTTTATATATTATTTTCCTCCCTTCTTTCCTGTGCAAATAGCGGTGTGGTGAGGGGTATTGTGGCGGAGTGTACTGTACTGGGAGAGATATACGTACATTTTGCCGATATTAGTGGCAGAGAAACACGCACACAAACACAAACATGAGGGAGGGTGTCATCAGAGAGGCCGTGTCCCCTCCCCCTCCCACCAATAACTGAACCGAAATGGCATGTCACCTGTGTGTTGTAGGGAAGGGAGAGGAGAGGTGGTGGGTGACATCACGACACACGGGGCCGCGTTCCTGCTGCTGCTGCTGCTGCTGCTGCTGCTGCTGGGGGGAGTGCATGGGTGACGTGGCGAGGTTGTCATAGGGTGGTAGGGTGTGTTACGACTCTCATAGTGGTAATAGAGCTTGTAATAGTAGTAGATATAGTAGCATTAACTAGTTAGTTCCTATATATGTTGTTATTTCAGTCGTGTTGGTTTGGTAGTTCCTTTTAGTATTATCGATTGTAATCTTCTAGTACCTGTGTAAATACTCTGAGGTAACAAGAATCGCGTACAGTTCTCTCCTGTTTGAGGAAAATATCAACCTGCTGCCCCGCACCGCGAGCCACTCCGCCGGTAACGTGCCCTTCGCTCGAGCTGAAAGCATAAAATCCGTAAAAGGTTCCTTCACCGGCCTGAGGTAAATCGCGTGAAAAATCCTGTCAAGGGCTCAAACAAAGCTGTGGCGGGGAGGAGGGCAGGAGGTAGGCCGAGGGGAGGGCGCCACCACTGCTCCTCTCGGGTCCTGCGGTTTTATCAGCCAATGAATGTGTAAAGCTCTTAAAAACCCGGAATACCTAACTGGCCTCACAGGTACGCCGCAAAAGTGGAAGTGGGATGGGGGGAACGAAGATAAAGGTGGGGGAAGGAGGGAGGAGGGAGACGCTGGGCCTTACGGCAGCGAAAATTCATCATGACCTAAAAAGGGTGAAATTGTGAAAAAGAAGCCACCGCAGCTCCTTCTTTACTTTTTTTTATCTTATTTTTTTTTCTTTTTTATCCTTTCTGCCGAAATCCGTCGTCGCCGCTCGCCCGCTGCACCTCAAACAACGTCTCGCAAAGCCCGCTGTGACCCGGCTAGGAGATTATACCGCCGCTTGCACCAAGGGAAGGCCTAGCAGGAGAGCCTCTTGAAGAAAGGAGGAGGAGGAGTGGTACAGCTAGAAATCTCGACGACCCCTTAGTGTGTATTTGCTCCAGCAAGGTCCTCTCTAACCTCGGAGGAAATTGATTATCTTCTGTTTATTTTGTTCTAGCTCCTTTCTGTCTTTCTTTCCTTCACCGCTGCAAGAGTTAATTAAGAACTCGGCGGGTTTTTTTTTTTTTTCCGACGTGGGTGTGTTTCTGGAAAATGGACCGGAAAAGAAGAGTGCTGACACGAAGGTAATGGATCCAGGCAAGTGAATAAATCAGTAATGACCTACATTGTGTGCACTGTATCTCTCTCTCTCTCTCTCTCTCTCTCTCTCTCTCTCTCTCTCTCTCTCTCTCTCTCTCTCTCTCTCTCTCTCTCTCTCTCTCTCTCTCTCTCTCTCTCTCTCTCTCTCTCTCTCTCTCTCTCTCTCTCTCTCTCTCTCTCTCTCTCTCTCTCTCTCTCTCTGCGCTCGCGGCCGCTCTGTTACGCCACTAAATACTCGGTACAAAACAATACAGTAGTTTGTCAGTAAGCTGTACGTTGTGACAGAAGGGAAATACCAATCACGGTGCTTTCCTGGACCCATTATTCTTTTTTTCTCTTTCAACTATTTTTTTTGTTATGGCGCAGGACAAAGGAGTGCCTAAAGCTTTCCCACCGATTTCCTGCCCCAGTTCCCCTCGTCGAAAATTGTAATATCATTGTCAGTTTTCTCTCTGCCTTGACTTCGCAGCATGCTCCTAGTCTGGTGTCTGCAAAGAGTGTCTGTACTTCAATATCTTACTCACAAAATAAGGATCATCAGCCCTCCCTGCTTTACGTCATAATTTAGCTTTATTATATATATATATATATATATATATATATATATATATATATATATATATATATATATATATATATATATATATATATATATATATATATATATATATATATATATATATATATGTATATGTATATATATATATATATATATATATATATATATATATATATATATATATATATATATATATATATATATATATATATATATATATATATATATATATATATATATATATATATATATATATATATATATATATATATATATGGCTGGAGTCGCTGTGTGGCCCAGTATTTATTCATTTGCCCGTGGGGTCACCTTGGCTCGCAAGCGTCGCTGATTGGCTGGTTGCGCGCTACTTCTGAACTCATTATGCGGCGGCTGTGATTGGGTGTTTCTTTTCATGCTTGGCAGGGCTTGAAAGTTGTCGGCTTGTACGTTGAGTTTAGGGCTAAATTCTTTGATTTAAAAGGCTTCTGGTATTGCAAGGCGCCTTGCATCAGTACACATGTCCACAAGTTCGGTTTTCTCTTCTAGGTATTGTCTTGTGATCTTGATGCCGTGTTGCTGCTGTACTCGTAAGTGTTTCTTTGGGGCTCCGGGTGTTAGGCAGCAGATGAGGCGTCGAGACAGCTTCGTTGTCGTCATGCCGATGTAATATGAAGCGAGGAATTCACAGTTTCTTCGGTTGCAAGTGAACCTATATACGACATGGGACTTCTGGATTCTTTCTCTTTCCATGCGGGAATTGTTTCTGAGCAGGAGGTGGCTAGTTTTCTTGTTTTTGTAATATATTTGGAAGTTAATTTTTCTTTCTTTGTCAGTGGGTTTCACGTTTCCTTTCACAACTTACTTGATGACCTTCTCTTCTTTGTATGCAGTAGAGAAGAAGGCACGGTAAAATATGTTGGATGTCGGGTTTTCTTGTATCTTCGGAGGAGCTGGAGCTATGCCACTTATCAGTGATCTTGGTGAGGCGGACGATATTCTTTTCACTGAAGTAGTTGTTAATCAATGCTTGCGATGCCCTCTCTATTCCTACCAAGTATTGCAGTGTGTGAGTTCACCGCGGATGTACACGCCGATGGTGGAATCCTAGTATGTGTCAGGTCATTCGCTCTTTCTGTTAAGACAGTGTTCGCGATTAGTGGGTTTGGCGTCTGTATTAAAGGACTCTTGCTTGTGTTTCACGAGGACGTCGAGAAAGGACAACGCCACACAACGACTCCAGCAATTCCCACCTCGGCTACAATATGCTGCTGAAGAAGGGTTAAGAAATCCGATATTGCGATCTAGCAAAAATGACTAGCTTTGGCGAAGTCATAAACCAAATTACCAAAGAGAAAAGGATTATCATAAGATATAAAGAAAATATAAAGAAAATATCTGAAAGATAAAGAAAATATCTGAAAGAAGTTAATAAATGCTGAATTAGCCATCACATTTAAAGACACCGGTATACGAGAAAATCTCCTGCCCTTATATATATATATATATATATATATATATATATATATATATATATATATATATATATATATATATATATATATATATTTATTTATTTATTTATTTATTTATTTATTTATTTATTTATTTATTTATTTATTTATTTATTTATTTATTTACTTATTTATTATTCATTACGTATTAGGAGTCCAGTCAAAGGAATAAAATAAAAAAAAAAAAAAGTGAAAAAAAAAATTACAGTGCCACTCCCAAAAAGATGCAGTTTAATCCCTGAAGTGTCTTGATATACCTCTTATGAAACAATTCAGGTTACAGTAAGCAGAAAAAAAACAAGATACTTCCAGATTTTACGTGTAAAAGGGATGAAAGACTAAAGGTTCTGGTTAACTTTTGCGTTAGACAGGCGGACAAAATAGGGATGAGAGTAATTAGGAAATCTTGTGCGGCGAGGACGTGGTATGAGAGAGACATACAATTAGCAAGTTCAGAAGAGAAGTAATCATGGATATAGTAGATGCAGCATTGCGACGGTAAGGGAGAGAATCAAGACAATTTGTCAGAGAAGAGGAGTTCATGAGGAGAAAATCTTTAAACTCCATCGTGTTTAGGAGAGCTGTGTAAGTTGAGCCTCCCAGTACAGGAGAACAGTGCTCTCCACATGGCTGTATAACGTTTAATTTTATTTTCATGTTTGATATCTGAATAATAACAACTCACTGTAACACTATTTGCATATGTTCTCTTCTTGTGGATTTTGTAATTAAATGCAGTCCTTCCTCTCTCTCTTTCTTTTTCAGGATTATGGCGCAGTGAAGTAGAAAATTAATCAAGTTTTCTTTCTCTGGGTAGGAGAAGCATTTCCCAGCCTTGAGGTAATTCCTTCACATCACTCTGCGTTTTTCATCAAGAAGTTTTCGTGTCTTGTTTCGCTTGCTTAGTAAATAATTGTTACCTTGGTTCAATTGTTTTTATTTCTCAATAATGGACCGAAGTGTTTGTACTGCATCTTCTGTCTTTATTTTGTGCTTTCAGAATTCAGTTATCTAAATAGTGGTATCATCTATCTTGTCAGAATATTCATCCATTTTCTTCTCAATAGACAATTTTTGTTTTATTTTCCGGTATATAAACTTCATGAAAGAAAAGCACCACTTACGTTGTAGAATCAAGAACAATACAAATACACCACGTCAGGTGTAAGAGATACCGAGGAAAGCCACCATGGAGTTGGGAATACTATGCCTATCAGCGACTGTAGTAATTGGAGAGTTACTCTGACAAAATGCCGATCCAAGAAAGGAGGTAAAGTGGAGCCAAGGCAAACAGAGAACAAATTGGAAAGACCAGATCAGAAAACTCGCTGGAGTGTAATGGAAGAGAGAGAGAGAGAGAGAGAGAGAGAGAGAGAGAGAGAGAGAGAGAGAGAGAGAGAGAGAGAGAGAGAGAGAGAGAGAGAGAAAATGGCTAACCGACTACAAACCTTCGCTTGTCAATATTATTCTCCGTGGTTCTTGTATTCTAAGTATTTTATAACTAGCAGATTTTTCTACTCACGCATTTACCAAGTTATCAAAGTGTCTCCTGCGAAACTCGTTATTTGTAACCTCACCTCGTTGTTTTAAGGTAAGGTTACCGTATGTTATAATGGGGGTAATGTAAGGAACAAACGAAATTATAATGTTTTTTTTTCCCTTAGTATCCTGCCCAGCCTCACCTCTCCTCACCTCACCTCACGTCACGTTACGTCACTTCACCTCACACACTCTTCTCACACATTCTTTTGTTCCTGATTCAGTGTTCACATCATTCACTTATTCCCAGAGTAGAGTCGAATCTAAATATTGACTCTCTCTCTCTCTCTCTCTCTCTCTCTCTCTCTCTCTCTCTCTCTCTCTCTCTCTCTCTCTCTCTCTCTCTCTCTCTCTCTCTCTCTCTCTCTCTCTCTCTCTCTCTCTCTCTCTCTCTCTCTCTCTCTCTCTCTCTCTCTCTCTCTCTCTCTGTCAGACACGGTGGTTCATAATTCAGTATTTGCTTTATTTATTAATGTATTGAAATCAGTGTGAGTCTTTCATTGTGTGTGGGCAAGAGTCTTAGGGAGGTGGTATTCATTATGCATACATGATCCAGGTAGACTGGTTTTTACTTATACTCGCACTCACGTTTCCATTGTTTTAGTTCATATTTACTCGGTGTCGTGCCTCAAATATTAATGTCAAAGAATACGTAAGCAAAGGGTGTGCCAGGAGTGACTGCACGCTTTACCTAACCTTATAAAATATACTTATAATATATACTTGTTCATGGTTGGTAGTAAGACTGTTGGTTGTATTTGGCAACATATAGAACGTAGGTGTTTAGGTGTTTAGCATGGAACACGTAAGAAAGAGCATGCCAAGGGTGGCTGTATCCTCTACCTCTAAACTGGATACTTGCTCCGCAGACTTAAAAAAATATACGAGTATATATATATATATATATATATATATATATATATATATATATATATATATATATATATATATATATATATATATATATATATATATATATATATATATATATTCATACTCGTGCATGATCTGTATTTTTTTTTTTTCTCTTGGAGGATGATAATATAAACTGTTGATCTACATGCAGGACGTAGATGTTTCAGGTGATTAGCATTCTCGGAATTTATTCATCTCTATAGACTGGAATTCACAGTATTCCAGGGCTAAAATTTCGTATCTCTCCATCTACTTCTCTGACTAGTTTAGCGTATCTACGTTGTTTGTCTTACAGGTGAATATTAGAAGTTGAGGATGATGATAATGATGATGATGATGATGATGATGATGATGATTCACAAAATTATTATTCCTATTACACTTAGATTAATGTTTCTGACTCAGTGAAGCTTCTGACTCAGTGAAGCAACTGAGGTGTAGGTATTTCCTTACACACAAGGATATACCTTATTAGTCTTTAAGCACAATTTCTTACCGGTCATTTTATATATTCTATTTCTTTATTCATATTTTTGTTTTTTGTCATGTTTGTTACCTTGGAGGATTTTTTGGGGTTGATAATTCCCTTGATTCTACCTAAGGGCAGCCTCAATTATTTTGTACGTACGTAAATAATACTAAGAAATGCAAGATAAACGCAACACTTGTTTAACCCATGTCGCTTTCATCAATCTTTCCACACACCATTTTCTTCACCTCCACTTGTTCTTTGGTAATGGAAACCTAATCCTGACCTTTGCATCAGTCATGAATATTTGTCAGGCTTCATTTCCTCACCAAACAGACTTACAAACAACACGTCTAGTATTTATTATGCCATAATATTCGCGCGCAAGGCAGCAGTGATCGGCACATGATGGGTATCCCTTGCATTACTGTATGTGCAGGCTGACAACATGTGGAGGTGGCGGTGGCATTGATTTTGTTATGGTTCTCTCATTTAACGATGATACACTTATTACTCGTCATTTTTATTCAATATTTATTTTCGTCACCTGCTAATGAGGTTTGTTAGAATGTACCTAAAAAGTTCACGCTTTTTTTGTGAAGGTGCCATGAAACAGTGAGTTCATATTCAACTCTAGCATGTTTGTTTCTAAAGGAAGAGATTCATTGGCTCAATTTGAATACAGTGAGTAAGAAATGTAGTTTTTAAAGATCAGTGTAAATCAAGGCAAACATTTATGTAGCTTTGGAAGTCTTTTAAAAAGGAAGTTGTATGTGAATGTAGAAGTTCTTTATTGTTAATAATATATGACGTTCATTTTCTCTGTCAGCATTAATTGTTAAATCAGTCACTTGACAGAGAAAAGCACGACACGCACCATTTTCAGAAATTCAGCAGTGTTTTGTCCATATTGTAGCTTGTATTTTATTTATTTATTTTATTTATTTATTTATTTTTTTTTTTAGTTAAATAGGAAGTTTGATATTTTCCTTTGTTGTATATTTGTTTTCTTCTTATGCCGCAGTAAAAGGTAAACGACTGGTGGGGTTTTTCTTTATACTATTTCTTATTTCACAAGTTTCAAGGGCACATGAAGATAATCAATGCAGTGACAACAATGGTATCCAGTCTTGAGTAGATGGCCAAGCCGGGCAATGATTTGTTTACCGCCTGGAAGATAAACAGTGTGGCGAGGCACATCATAGTGATCCAATCTCCTGAAAGGCCTCAGGGATATGGCAGACAGCTAAAAGATCCACACCATTATCATTATAGACGACGCCATTTTGTTTTATTTATTTACTCTTAATGCACGACAGAGAACTTTCCCACCTTCTTTATTTTATGGCCCATTCTGTCACTAGGATTATGACTTTCTGCTATTTTGTTTTCTCTGACAGTGAAAAGATTAATATAATCATACACAGCCATTTATGTCTTAATGCAAGACAAAAAACTTTTCCAGCTTCCTTGTTTTATGGATCATTTGTGTACTAGAGTTATGATTATCTACCTTATTATGTTTCCTTTCCGCGTTCCTCGTGTCTTCTGTCCGTCAGCACAAACTATTAACCTATTACAAGTTTTATGTCAGTTTTATGTTTTAGCCACATCCGTTTCTATTGTTCTGGTGGTAGCCGGAATATCTTCGACTTGTTCCGTGATCCATTATGCTTTTCTTATGTGTTGTGCTTAGTGTATTTCCTGATTTCTCCTTGGACGCAACAAAGTTTACATTTTAAGACTTTTCGGCAGCAAAGTTTCGAATCCATAAGTAAAAAAAAAACAGGTAGAGTACGTGGACTGTACGCCTTTCTGTGCGCGCGCGCGGGCGCACACACACACACACACACACACACACACACACACACACACACACACACACACACACACACACACACACACACACACACACACACACACACACACACACACACACACACACACACACACACACACACACACACACACACACACACACACAGAGAGAGAGAG
>NC_087167.1:14610000-14612500 GCF_035594125.1 Scylla paramamosain | reverse complement strand
TATATATATATATATATATATATCGTGTAGCATTTTATCCCTTGTTTTTTTGTGTGTTCCTTAACTCTTAACTTAATTTCACAGAGATATTTCTATTTACTTGCCATTATTATCTTCCTCTCTCATCCCACTTTTCACCTTTTTACAATCTTGGTGCACATCTCTTATTTTCTTCAGCAATTTCCATAAAGCAACATTTTTCTTTGCCATGTTTTCAGCACCTTTTCATCCGCCTGCCAGCGTCTCTCATCTTTTCCCCTTCATCCTTCTTCCTCTTCACACATTCTCATTCCCTTGATTTTTACCCACTCTGCTCTTCAACTTCTATACGCCACTTTCCTCCCCTTCTTTCGTCCTTCCCTCCTTCATCCCACCCTCGGTCGTAATCCTATTTTCTGAGGCCGTAACACCTTCGCTCAGCGCCACACAATTTCCCTCAACCTTTATTCAATAGTCACCGCCCCGGCCACCGCTCTATGTATTCTGAAACGACATGATATTTTCTATTTTCTTGCGTCCCTCCTTCCCTTTCCTCCCCTTCCTCCTGCCTCCTCTCTCTGCACTGCGTTCTTCTTCCTCTCCTTTAGTTACCTGCCTGTTACCTTCCTTCCTTCCTTCCTTCCTTCCTCCCTTCCGTCCTTCCTTCCTTAGTTTCCTTCGCTGGTTCCTTCCTCACCTTCATTCTGCTTGTGCCTCGACGTGCACTTACCTGTGACCAAGTCTCTGCTTTGTGTTTCTTGTCTCTAGCTTGCTCTCTCTCTCTCTCTCTCTCTCTCTCTCTCTCTCTCTCTCTCTCTCTCTCTCTCTCTCTCTCTCTCTCTCTCTCTCTCTCTCTCTCTCTCTCTCTCTCTCTCTCTCTCTCTCATTTGTTTGTTCTCTCTTTCCTTTTTTTTTTATCCTCCCGTTTCCTTCTTTTCATTTTTTTTATTCCTGTTCTTTCATCCCTTTATTTCCCGTGCCTTCCCTTCCCTGCTTCTTTCCTTCCTTCCTTTCTTCCTACATGATTTCAGTTCCTCACCTTCCATCTCTTACTCCTCTCTTCTCTTTCCTCCTTCCTCGCTTCTAGACACCCTCTTTCGTCAGGTCTTTTCTCACCTCTTCGCTGCCCACCTGTCGCCGGCCGCCTTCTTTCACCTGGCCTGCTGCCCGTCTCTCCGCCAGGTAACACTTAAACTAATGAACACTCTTTCCTCTCGGCCTCCTTTTATCGTCCCAGGGAAGCCTTTGGTTATTACGTTCACTTCGCGCCCCACCTCCCACCCCTTCTCCATTACAGCCTCTGTTTGTTAGTTCTCCTTTTGTTTGGTTGTCCTCCCCTCCTGCGTGCGTACCTTGTCAAATTACTGTTCTACATTTTTTTTTCCGTTAAGTGACGCGTTTTGTTCTTTGTATTTTTGCTGTGTTCTTAAATTAATTGCGGGGAGTTAGTGATTTTTAACCCTCTTCTTCATTATCATCAGCCTCTTTGATTCCACTAAAGAATATAAGAACTTAAGAAAATAAGGGGAAGCTGCAAGAAGCCGTGAAGCATACATGTGGCAATCCTTGATCTTATAAATAGTCGAAGACGGGCATTCCTCAACCTTCTTCCCTGCCCATCTATCTAATGCCAGCGTGTTTCATCTCCCCACCTACTTCTTCTCCCATATCCAATATCGAGCCTAATATTAATCACCTTACCTACCGTAGCAAGGCAAGAATGTTCATAAGATCAGTAATTTAACACCGATGGTCTTTAGTAGACATTAGATCCGATATCCACATTGTCAAGGAAAGAAAAAGAAAAAATTTGTATCAAACTATGAGTATTTGTAGGAGTTAAAGCGCAAGGGAGTGGACATTTTGAAAAGCAAGTAAACGTAATTACGTGAACTTTTTTCCCACTCTTTACGCTCAAAATATAAATGAATAAATAAAATAAATAAAGACATAGATAAGGAACCACTTTTCTCGTCACTTCAACATCAATAAAGTTAAAAAGAGCAAAATTTCCATATAATGTTGCTGCTTTGTATTCCATCAGCTGACTGCATTAATTTCATTCGGAATTCTTTTCATCTCAGGAGTATCGATTAATGGTTCTGTTAAACATGAATTATTCTCACCAGCATTTCAACGTTACATTTTCCTTTTTTATTTATATTTATGTATTTATTTATTTATTTATATTTTTATTATTTTATGATTTCAATGTCGTATCACGAATCGTTACTCTCATACGAAGCATTTCTTTATGGTGGAGAGATTTTGCAATATATGAATAAAAAAGAAAAAGAGAAAAAAGAAAACATTAAATATGTTTCAAAAATTATGTAAAATATACGGGATATTGAAAAGAAAAAGTGTAAAGTATAGTTTAGAAATGTCCTCCGCTCAGAAAGAGAGAGAAAGAGAGAGAGAGAGAGAGAGAGAGAGAGAGAGAGAGAGAGAGAGAGAGAGAGAGAGAGAGAGAGAGAGAGAGAGGAAAGCGACTCTGTGTAGTTTTGAAGTGACCTGAAAC
>NC_087167.1:14602500-14605000 GCF_035594125.1 Scylla paramamosain | reverse complement strand
GAGTCACAAAATGTAATAAAAGTGTGTGTGTGTGTGTGTGTGTGTGTGTGTGTGTGTGTGTGTGTGTGTGTGTGTGTGTGTGTGCGCGCGCGCGCGCGCGCGTAAAATTGCTACCGCTCATAAGAAAACATTGAAAATATCCTTTATAGCAATAAGGTGTTCATTTAAATACTGTATACACAATATTTTCTTAATTTGTACCATCTTAATTATAAAACCAATTTTCAGATACGTTTGCACTCTGAATTTAGTAAGACGAGTGTAACCGCTTCCCACATACATGTGTTTAGATAATAGTTAAATGCTAGATTTCGGATGGATCGGTAGTGGCAGACTTTAGTATAGTTGTGCCAGGGTTTAGTGATGATCCAAATACCTTAGTGCCTCCGGGGTGCAGTCGCTTGCACTCCTGGCTACGAATATATGAGTTCCGGTTCCAAGCCTGATACATTTCTCCCAGTCGTTCATCCTTCTTTTGGTCTGATCGATAAATAAGTACTTGAAAAAAAAAAAAACGGAGAAAGTAAACTGAGGAAACCTGGATGTCACGGTGGCTCTGTGTGTTGGGGTGAGGGATGACACCCACAACTAGCTCAAAGACCTTTAAGATGGAGACGAGCGCCGAAGCTACCTTGACCTATTCCGTATGCCCTCACCTTTATCATTACCATTTACTTCAGTGTTCTGTAGTTTAGGGTGAATTGATAGACTGCGGAGACACTGGATATGAGACATTCGGAGGCTCATGTTAGTTTTTGCTTTTCAGGACATAAAACAACAAAAGCTACATCTATTGGTTTGTTTGTACATAATACATTGAGTGTCGGCTGATCGCCGCGGTGTCTCATCCTTCCCAGAACTCGCATGATGAAGGATTGGTATTCATCGAGGGGCAGCTGCGTGTGAAATTGGATATTATATATTTACGTGTTTCACTTTGTAAGGTCGTAGCGGTGGTTGACTATACAATATTGACTAGATGTGTTCCTTTGTAACTTTAGTGAGAGGAACGAAGTCGAGATGATATGTAAAATCTGGTAAATTTTTGTGTGTTTAATTCTGAAGGCTATGAATGGCGGAAAAACAGATTTTGGATGTTGATCAGAAATGTAGGGACTCCGCATGTTATGTAAAATTTTATCATAACTTGGCTTGATTTGATGCATAGTTATCGTGGATATATTAGTGACAAGACAACTTATGTTGTCTTGTCACTGTAAGCCCATGGACATAATTCCTGTGTTTAAAAAGCAGAAATAATCAGTCGAAACCTTAGTTATTCCCATTTTTAAAACTCACGTTTACAAAGATGTATGTGGAATTTTCAGAGAAGAATTGTTAGAGTGCTTCTCCACTTCTTCCTCATCGACTCTGACACACACACACACAGACACACACACACACACTATGTTGATCACTCTTTAGTTCAGTAAAAAGTGGTAAGATTTTTTTTCAGATACAGGCTCATTTGCACAATACTAGAAGAAATCTAGAAAATTTAGTATGTCCCTCATTTAGAACAACCTTATATCGTAACTCCATTTTGCATTTCGGTCCTCAGGTAAGGAATTCTTTGCCTAGTCACTTGAAAAAATATATCAGTTCCTGCACAAAAAAAAAAAATAAAATAAAATAAAATAAAATAAAATAAATAAATAAATAAATAAAAGTTTAAGTACAGATTAAAGAAACATTTCTTGAATTTGTAAGATACCTAAAAGTGGACTTCGTTTTTTAGGCGTATTACGTTTCGTGTGATCAGTGTTTTTGTGTATTGTGATGCACGTGTTAGTGATTTTTTTTTTTATTTCATGTGTAACATTTTCACTATTTTTTTGTTTTTGTTTCGAGTATATAATATTTTCATGAGTTTCATTGTCATAGTATCTTTTTTTTTAATTTTTCTCAGCTTTCATGTTTGTGCTTTGTTTATTTTATATTTTTATTTTCTTTCTCATTTTGTCTTCTGGATTGTGCATAAAAAAAATCATCATGCTTAAATAACCAGGTCTGCTTAAGACAATGTTCTCAGCAAGCCTTTCCAGGATATAATTTTTTTTTTTTTTGTCCTTATATGTGAATTTTCTAATGGCAATAAAATGTTTGAACTTAAATACACACACACACACACACACACACACACACACACACACACACACACACACACACACACACACACACACACACACACACACACACACACACACACACACACACACACACACACACACACACACACACACACACACACACACACACACACACACACACACACACACACACACACACACACACACACACACACACACACACACACACACACACACACACACACACACACACACACACACACACACACACACACACACACACACACACACACACACACACACACACACACACACACACACACACACACACACACACACACACACACACACACACACACACACACACACACACACACACACACACACACACACACACACACACACACACA
>NC_087167.1:14587500-14600000 GCF_035594125.1 Scylla paramamosain | reverse complement strand
AAAGACGATTTTGAAGACGATTGTACAAGTTCTTGACAGTGGTGGAATACATACACTACGTAAGATTAGTTGACGTTAGTGCTTTCATTTAATCTTGAGCTTTTGATCATAACATGTTTTAGTGCACCAACTCTTCACTGCCAGCGACTTCCCATTGGCACAGCAAGTGATGAATGTAATTCCAAGCTGCACAAAGTGAAGTGCAAAGATCTAGTATTTACTATTACTTCTTGGGATCGCATGAGACAGTCACGGCGAGGCCGCCAAGTAAATCGAGTAGGAAGCTGTTCATTGTGACTTTCATTATGAAGCAAAGTTTAGCATCGTGATTATACTTACAAATAGTTTGCATGTACAATGGACTCCTATTCCACCATTAGAAAGATAGTATGTCAGCATTAATTCAGCGCCACGCACATTGGAAGAGAAACAGGTCACTTTGTTAGTGAAGAGTATTTTAAATGTACCCGCCGTGTAAGAGTAAAAGAGTGTTTCACATTTTATACGACGCCACAGGAAGGGAAAGCAGAATTTGTGCAGTGAAACACAGTAGCCTCTCATGAAACTTATCGTCAACATTGTGCGGACACTTCAAACGCATGGTAAGAGGCTCAGCAGTGAGTCTTGTAAACAGGGCTGGAGAGAGACCACTTTGTGTGACACGGAGGCTGCTTGGTGTTCTGTACCTGCTGTGTCTGCTCTCCGCTCTTCCCCCTTTCCCACCCCTCACCCCAGACGCTGCCTTCAGGAATCCGGGATGCGAACCCTCCATTCCATTATTCAGAATACCCACAAGTGCACTTGCCTTCCGGGCGTCCCACTTGCAGCTTCGTTCACCCTGGCGCCAAACACTTTTTTTTTTTTCACTTTTTACCCTATCCCTTTTTTTTCCGCCCGTGTGTGTGTGTGTGTGTGTGTGTGTGTGTGTGTGTGTGTGTGTGTGTGTGTGTGTGTGTGTGTGTGTGTGTGTTTACTTGTTGTGTATGATTTCTCACCTTGAGTGCAGCACTTCTCTCGTCTGCTTGGTATGATGACGTGCCGTGTGATTTCATTATAGATGTCATGTTCTCTAATGTCTCCCTGCTGTGTGTGTGTGTGTGTGTGTGTGTGTGTGTGTGTGTGTGTGTGTGTGTGTGTGTGTGTGTGCGTGTGTGTGCAAGTAATTACGCCAGGACCGTGTTTGTGTCTCTGTCCTGTGTCTCCGTCCGTCTGGGAATCTTCTCCGTCTCGGGACTCAGATGGGATTTCATCTTCGTGCGCTTACCTAACAGACGGAGCGAGAGACTGACTGACTTGGTAAATGTCTGTACGTCCGTCCGTCCGTCCGTCTATCTGTCTGTCTATCTGTCTTTCTGTCTGTCTATATTTGTACGTATGTGATGGAGTGAGATCTGGTTGGCTGGCTAGCTGGATTGGCTTGGTTTGGCTTGCTGGTTGGCTGACCAGTTGACTGATTTGATAAATAATCTACTTAGCTGGGAAACTGAGAAAATTATTAACTTGTTAGCTCACTTGCTTGTTTATTGATTGCGTAACAATCCTGTGTTTGTGTGTGGTAGACTGTCAACGCGTCAATATTTATTTTGTTTCGCTAGATAATTGGACAGCTGACTAGATGTAGTATATCTTGATGGGTACCTAAAAAGAATATCTAACTGGTTTCTTGTCTGGCTCGTTGGCTACCTGGCTTAATAGTTACCAGTAGACTCGCTAGCTTCCTGGCATCCTAACTGGTTGGCTGGCGGCGGCACAAAGCTGGATTAATCAAGTCTGTCGCCGGTACAGTTGATTCGACGAGGTCACGAACAGATTGTTGTGTGTGTGTGTGTCTGTGTGTGTGTGTGTCTGTGTGTGTGTGTGTGTGTGTGTGTGTGTGTGTGTGTGTGTGTGTGTGTGTGATTCACCAACGGTCGTCTGCTGGTCACCCAGCCAGCCGTTCCCCTACGGAAAGGGCTCAGAGCTCATAGTGTGTGTGTGTGTGTGTGTGTGTGTGTGTGTGTGTGATCTATATAGAGAAAACGAGAGAGAGAGAGAGAGAGAGAGAGAGAGAGAGAGAGAGAGAGAGAGAGAGAGAGAGAGAGAGAGAGAGAGAGAGAGAGAGAGAGAGAGAGAGAGAGAGAGAGAGAGAGAGAGAGAGAGAGAGAGAGAGAGAGAGAATATATATGGACCCTCTCTTGTTTCTCACTCTTACTGTTTCCCCAAGTCTTCTCTTTCCATCCCTTCCTCCTCCTCCTCCTCCTCCTCCTCCTCCTCCTCCTCCTCCTCCTCCTCCTCCTCCTCCTCCTCCTCCTCCTCCTCCAGAGACTCCAGACTCCCAATCTCCACATTCAAGAATCACTCGTAATGCGTATCTTTGTCCTGAGAGAACCAATGAAGGTATAACACCCGATCCTAAATTGACTGTGGCTTGGAGGGAGGAAGCAGGCTTTCGGTACCAGCTCCCGGCACTTCCCTCCTTTCCAACTTTACGAAAGGTTAAGTTTGCTAGGAGATGAAGAATGCATTAGGCAAGGTGAAGAGAAGAGGCACACAGAAAGAAAGAGAGGATGCATAAACTCTTTGATTATAACTCGCGGGTTTGCATTTAGTTTAAGACGAAGTGAGAGTATAGTGAAAATATATTTGTGTTCTAGTTGGGAGGAGCCTGCAAATCTTCCGTGGCTGAGGGATGGTCATGGCGGGTAGGAGGGTGCAGGTGGATGGAGGGAGGATGGGAGGGAGGGAAAGTGAGGTGTGGTGGAGATGCTCATTGCGAGTCTCCAGGTGAGTGGCGGGACAGGTGTAATGAAAACAGGTGGGCTGGAGCAAGGGAGGGATGGATATTCTCTCTCTCTCTCTCTCTCTCTCTCTCTCTCTCTCTCTCTCTCTCTCTCTCTCTCTCTCTCTCTCTCTCTCTCTCTCAGTTTTCCATCTCTTATGTCCTCCTTTCTATCACTTACCTCCGGGTTCTTTTCCTCAATTTAAAATTTTCATCAGTCCTCTTCATCAGCATCTCATTTTCTTTCCTCACTTTTTCTCATCAATTTTTTTGTAACATTTTCTCTCTCGTTTTTCTTGCTGCCCTTAGTAATTTCCCCTTCTCGCTCTTCTATTCCCTTCCCATCCAATCTCTTTTGTCTCCTCCTATTTTTCTTTTCTGCTCTTGTTTTTCTCTCTTTTCCTTCCGTTACCTTTCTTTTTCTTTTTTCCTCACCTTTCCCAGTTATATATTTTTCCTCCTGCCCTACATTTCGTTTTGTTTCGTTGGATTTCTTTTTCTTTACCTTTTGTTTCGTTTCCTTTTCTCTTCGTTTCGTTTCATTTCCTTTACTTTCTCCTCCTTTCCTCGCTTTCTTACCATCCTCTTTACTATCGTGTTTACTTTCTTCTTATTTTATCAAATTTTTCTCATCATTTCCATCTTTATTCGTTTTCCCTCCCTCCTTCCTTCCTTCCTTCCTTCCTTCCTTCCTTCCTTCCTTCCTTCCTTCCTTCCTTCCTTCCTTCCTTCCTTCCTTCCTTCCTTCCTTTCCTTCTTTCTTTTCTATCATTTCCCATCCTTTCCTTTCCGTCACTTCCCTTTCCATCCCTTCCCTTCTCTTCTCTTCTCTTCTCTTCTCTTCTCTTCTCTTCTCTTCTCTTCTCTTCTCTTCCCATCTCTTCTCCTTCCCTTCCCTTCCCTTCCCTTCCCTTCCCTTCCCTTCCCTTCCCTTCCCTTCCCCTTCCCTTTTTCCCCTATTATTTCACTTGTTTCCCATTCCTTCACTATCTCCCCTTCCCCTTTCCTTTTCTTTTTCATTTCCTTTCCTTTCCTTTCCTTTCCTTTTCCTTTCCTTTCCCTTTCCTTTCCTTTCTTTTCCTTTCGTTTCGTTTCCTTTTCTTTCCTTTCTTTTCCTTCTCTTCCCTTCCCTTTGCATCAGTACCATTCCATCCCCATCTCTCCCCCTCTCATCCCTTCCCCTCGTTTCTCTCACCTTTCTCACCTTCACCTTCCCTTTTCATCCCTTCACCTTGCTTTTTCCTCCCTTCCCTTTCCTTCTTTCACCTTTCCTTCCTTTACCTTCTCTTCCCCCTCTATTTCCGAGAACGTTTGCTGAAGAGTATTTGAACTCCGGCCTTCCCATGGGGCGGCGACCCTAATACCCGCGGCCGATCCAGAGAGCCGGTGGAGTAATTTTTAAGAATGTTGGTCGATCCTTCCTCGGGTCAGCGGCTGCGTGTGGGGCGGCGGCTGGTGAGGATGAGGCCATGGACTGCTTTTCCCTCACCAAGCCTCTCTTCCCTCCACCACCACCAGTACCGACACCACCACCATTGCCACCACTAGCTTCCAGTACGCTAATCTGGCTTCCCTGCTAGCATTGTTACCGTATTTTTATTTTATTTTTTTCCGGCGGCGTCCCTGCTTTTATTTTTTATGATTGTTTATTATTATTTTTTTCATTTGTGGAACACTTTTTTTGACGATTTTTCTTTTTTTTTTTTCGTTTTCTTTGGTATTTCTGTGGTCAGCCTCGTGTGGCAGACTCTATTTTTGTGTTCTTCGTCTTTTCTTTCTTTATTCGTCCGTCGGTTGGTCGGTCGGTCGGTCGCAGAACATTTTCCTCTCCTACATACACATTTCATCTTCCGCATTTTTTTTTTTTGTGGATTGATCTTTTATTTTCCTCTCTCTCTCTCTCTCTCTCTCTCTCTCTCTCTCTCTCTCTCTCTCTCTCTCTCTCTCTCTCTCTCTCTCTCTCTCTCTCTCTCTCTCTCTCTCTCTCTCTCTCTCTCTCTCTCTCTCTCTCTTTTTAAGGGGAGGTTCTACATTTTTTAATAGATCGTCGAAAGTTAAGAAGATTTGAGCGCAGTTTTCGCGATGGACCGTTCTGCTGAATTTGCATTTCGAAAGAGTTTATGTTAGTGGGTACGCGTGTGCAGTTTCTCTCTCTCTCTCTCTCTCTCTCTCTCTCTCTCTCTCTCTCTCTCTCTCTCTCTCTCTCTCTCTCTCTCTCTCTCTCTCTCTCTTTTTTTACCCCTTTTTGTCGGCAATATTCGCCACCCAGAATATAATACTCGCTTGCTGTTTACTCAGAGGTTTATTCTCTTTACGGCCGACTGTGTTTCGGCCCTCAGAGAGAAGGGCTTACCTACCTCGGCGCATCTGCTTTTTATTTGCTTGTTTATTTATTTATTTACTCTCTCTCTCTCTCTCTCTCTCTCTCTCTCTCTCTCTCTCTCTCTCTCTCTCTCTCTCTCTCTCTCTCTCTCTCTCTCTCTCTCTCTCTCTCTCTCTGTGTGTGTGTGTGTGTGTGTGTGTGTGTGTGTGTGTGTGTGTGTGTGTGTGTGTGTGTGTGTGTGTGTGTGTGTGTGTGTGTGCATTATTGCTGTCCGTCTATCTGTTACTGTCTGCCGTCTGTGTTTCTGTTTGCTTGTCTGTCTGTGTTTGGCTTTCGTCTCTGTTCCCCCTTAGCTCTCTCTCTCTCTCTCTCTCTCTCTCTCTCTCTCTCTCTCTCTCTCTCTCTCTCTCTCTCTCTCTCTCTCTCTCTCTCTCTCTCTCTCTCTCTCTCTCTCTCTCTCTCTCTCTCTCTCTCTCTCTCACTGTTGCAAGCCAGTAATGTCTTGGCTATCCCACTTATCTCTACCTGAACAGAAGAGCAGAAATATACGAGTAAGATGAGTCTCTCTCTCTCTCTCTCTCTCTCTCTCTCTCTCTCTCTCTCTCTCTCTCTCTCTCTCTCTCTCTCTCTCTCTCTCTCTCTCTCTCTCTCTCTCTCTCTCTCTCTCTCTCTCTCTCTCTCTCTCTCTCAGTGTGTGTTTGTATATATATATATATATATATATATATATATATATATATATATATATATATATATATATATATATATATATATATATATATATATATATATATATATATATATATATATATATATATATATATATTACTGTTGCATGCCAGTAATGTCTTTGCTATCCCACTTATCTCTGCCTGAACAGAAGAGCAGAGATATAAAATTCTCTCTCTCTCTCTCTCTCTCTCTCTCTCTCTCTCTCTCTCTCTCTCTCTCTCTCTCTCTCTCTCTCTCTCTCTCTCTCTCTCTCTCTCTCTCTCTCTCTCTCTCTCTCTCCCCCTATAAAGAGTGCGCCGTGAATCTTTAATCTGGGACTAAATTCCTTGTATCGCAAATATCTTTTTACCTTCTCGTTATCTCTTGGTTGGGCTCAGATTTTCCCTTCCCGTTGTATTTGATGTAAGGCCTTTTTTGTGTAGCTTTTGTGGCGAGTCGGTACGCTTCCGTATTAAATTTGTAGCTTACCAATTTTAACCTCAAAGTTTATCAGTATTTTTGTTTTGTCATTATCTAAATATTCGGCGGCCTGTCCAATACCGTATACAGTAATCCGCCCTTCCGCCCTTTATTTTATCCGTCCATCCGTCAGCTGGTGCGGGCGTCCATTCAGCCGTCCGGACACTAACTACGCCGTCATTCCGGTTGTCAATACAGCGGCCGGATTGGGCGGAAAAATAAAACCACAAATTCAGTCTGTTTTGTTATTATATCAATTAGTGTTGTGGGCCAGACGGACATACTCACGAGTATGCACGGACATTATGGAGCCCGCATGCGGACACACACACACACACACACACACACACACACACACACACACACACACACACACACACACACACACACACACACACACACACACACACACACACACACACACACACACACACACACACACACACACACACACACACACACACACACACACACACACACACACACACACACACACACACACACACACACACACACACACACACACACACACACACACACACACACACACACACACACACACACACACACACACACACACACACACACACACACACACACACACACACACACACACACACACACACACACACACACACACACACACACACACACACACACACACACACACACACACACACACACACACACACACACACACACACACACACACACACACACACACACACACACACACACACACACACACACACACACACACAC
Organism: Scylla paramamosain; assembly: GCF_035594125.1. Taxonomy (NCBI): domain Eukaryota; kingdom Metazoa; phylum Arthropoda; class Malacostraca; order Decapoda; family Portunidae; genus Scylla; species Scylla paramamosain. The sequence goes on along the minus strand of NC_087167.1, from coordinate 14,592,966 downwards.
ACACACACACACACACACACACACACACACACACACACACACACACACACACACACACACACACACACACACACACACACACACACACACACACACACACACACACACACACACACACACACACACACACACACACACACACACACACACACACACACACACACACACACACACACACACACACACACACACACACACACACACACACACACACACACACACACACACACACACACACACACACACACACACACACACACACACACACACACACACACACACACACACACACACACACACACACACACACACACACACACACACACACACACACACACACACACACACACACACACACACACACACACACACACACACACACACACACACACACACACACACACACACACACACACACACACACACACACACACACACACACACACACACACACACACACACACACACACACACACACACACACACACACACACACACACACACACACACACACACACACACACACACACACACACACACACACACACACACACACACACACACACACACACACACACACACACACACACACACACACACACACACACACACACACACACACACACACACACACACACACACACAGTACTCCAAGGGAAAACACGATAGGGAAAATTAAAACCACATTTTACTTTCTCGTCAAAGGAGGGGGAAGAAGGGCTGCTCTGTATGGATGAAGGGTGTTTTGCTGCAGCTTGTCCTGCGTTGCCACGGTTAGCACTGCACTGAGAGAGAGAATGCTGTAAATTCTTGCTTACTTTATACCTGAGCTCTATGGCACTTAACGTCCGACAAGAAGGCCTGGCTGAGTCCGCTGGTGGGTGGCACTCTTGGTGTACCTCAGACTCGCCTCTAAGGACGCGGCATAGCGGCCGTATCACACGTCACACACACTGCACTTGTTCCATCTTGTGTATGGTGGAAGGGTGCAGTCCTGCAGTGGAGCACAAAGGGTATTATTAAGCCCTGCAGGGATGGACCGGTGACCCCGCGTCCCTCGAAGGACGTCTGTTTTGCCAGACTGGTGGTGCCGCCCGCCCACCCGGATATGTATTGACAAGATTACCGCCGGCTTTTATTTGCTGTCAATTATCTATTTGCTCTCGGCAAAAATATTTTTCGTTTCAATAATTTACGTACAATGTTATTAAAGTATTGATTTAATGTCATGATTGTATCCATTTTGGGTAATTTATAAGGGATTTTTGGTTTAGCTGTTAATTGCCGTCATATTAAGCAATATTTTTATTTATACGAGCTTTAATTATAATATTTTGGAGAGAAATGCAAGTTTGCAGTTGTGTGCGCGTGTGTGTGTGTGTGTGTGTGTGTGTGTGTGTGTGTGTGTGTGTGTGTGTGTCTGTCTGTCTGTCTGTCTGTCTGTCTGTTGTGATTTTTTTGTGTGTATGCAGATAAGAGTACATACAATAATATAACGCTAGATAAGAGGCGTAAATAGAAGATTAAGTGCTGAAATGTCAACTTTGATTCACGAAGCATATCACATAATCTTCATTCTTCACAGGAAACTTTAACTTGTATTTTTACATTAAAGTTGACAGCAATAATAGTGGTAAAGATTATGGCGATGTTGATGATAGTAAGAAGTAGTAGTAGTAGTAGTAGTAGTAGTAGTGGTGGAGGTAGTAGTTATAGAAGTAGAAATAGTAATAATGACAACAACAACAACAACAACAACAACAACAACAACAACAACAACAACAACAACAACAATAAAAATAATAATAACAACAACAATACCAATAATAATGAACGCAATAAAAACAGCTCTGATTGCTTATGTCTTTTGTGCTCAGTGTAATCAAAAAGAGATCACCGACGTTCAGTGGGATTTAGCATATTCTCGGAAACAACGCAGCCGCTGAATATAATTATGGTGTGTTGAAAGCATGTTGCTCAATAATTGACGAAATGAAGCTTTGTCCGGTGCGGCCAGGGTGGTTGGTGGCGCCAGGCTCAGTGAAGGGAATTTGGTCTGTGAATCACGAAGGTGGGAGTTGATGGAGATTTATGTTCATTGTGCCACTACGTTATATTATCAAAGAATCCATGTGAGTATTGACATTAAAACTTACATTCAGCCGATGCACTCATTGTGTTGCGTTCCCAGGTAATTTTACTTTTGTTAAGTTACAATGGTACTACCAGGGTTTGTATACTTAAACACGTTGGATTTTCATAAGGACTGTTTTCAGAAGCTGTTGAGATGAATGGTCGGGTTCTCCTGTTGATTTTACCCATGAATGATGCAGAATCTGTTTGACTTTCACTAGATTTATGAGTGTCCGCAGAAACTCCAATAGGTTTAATTAGTGTGTTAGAAGTAGTTGAGATAAGATATTGAAACGTTTGATAATAATGGACTAGTGTGGGGCATTTGAACTCATTTACTTCTGTTTTGACGTATCGTTGCCAATTCACCAACCATTTTCAGACCTTTTTGCTCAAAAGCCACGTCTAGCTAGACATTGGAAAATGTTCTATTATGCCCCCCCCCTTTTTTTTTTATAGAGTTTTTAGTGTTTATGGTGTTGCAAATTGATGCATATTGCAGTAGTCGTGGTGAAAAGACTTATACTCTTAAAGGATAATTTTCATAGTTCGCATTGTATATATGGCTTTTATTTAATGTAAGAGAGATTCTAGCCAAAGGCAACAAAGATACAACGAAAAAAAGGACCCACTGTGAGATCCCAGTCCCAAAAGAGAATTTTAAAAAAGATTATCCAAAATTACGAGAAGCATCTTGAATCACCCCAATCCAGAATACAGCAATCGTTAGAAAACGCTTGTGGGAATATCACATCCTACTATACATCCCCTCCACGTCCTTCTATGGGTAAAAGACCTTGGATGTTAATTCCTTAATGCGTAGGGAGTCTTGGTTTTCTAAAGAACAGATTGTTATGTGTATCCTTAGAACAACTACGTTAAGTATTTCTTAACTTTCTTTACAGTAGGAGTCTCATAACAACACAATTACTGTAATTGGTCTTTGAGGAAACAGTAGGAAGTCTTTTGCTGCAGTGAGAGGGGAACATCATGAATAAAAGAGGGCATTTAGTACACTCATGCATCTCATCCCTGGACGGATGGGCACTTAGCAGTAATAATGATGTATGAGGACAACAAGGAGGGAGTATAAAAAGAATAGAAAAAAAAAGAAAATGAACTGTACTTGTAAATGGGGAAAAGAGAGGCAAAATAGTGGTAGCGTTGGAGTTAATCCGTGGTCGTTAGGGATGCGTGCACCTGCTCGCTCCGGCCTGCTTCCGTTTGGGTATCTCTTTGTGCTGGGCGGTACTTAGAACTGCAACAACAAAACCAAATGAAAGGAATGAGTATTGTACTGAAAACACACACACACACACACACACACACACACACACACTGAAACGAAGGGTGCCGTTTGATTTTTTGTTCCTCTTCATAAATTTAACACGCAGAGGTGCAGAGTAGCATACATTGACACACACACACACACACACACACACACACACACACACACACACACACACACACACACACACACACACACACACTGAAACGAAGGGTGCCGTTTGATTTTTTGTTCCTCTTCATAAATTTAACACGCAGAGGTGCAGAGTAGCATACATTGACACACACACACACACACACACACACACACACACACACACACACACACACACACACACACACACACACACACACACACACACACACACACACACACACACTTCCATGCATGCATACGTAGATCCATAATTCAGGAGGTCAGTGTTTCCATGGCGTGCGTCCCTCAGTGTTTGCCTCCCTCCCTCAGTCGTCGATGCTCTTCTGCATTAATAGTCCCCCTTCACTTGTTACATGCACATTTCTCTCGCTTGTGCCTTCTCGCTTCGAAAAAAAAATATATATATACGAAAATAAAGTCAGATAATCAATTTAATTTTCCCTCGCAGTCAAAGCTCGTGGGGAGTTTATAGTAAGGGACTGTTGGTATGTCAGTCCGCCTCTCTCTCTCTCTCTCTCTCTCTCTCTCTCTCTCTCTCTCTCTCTCTCTCTCTCTCTCTCTCTCTCTCTCTCTCTCTCTCTCTCTCTCTCTCTCTCTCTCTCTCTCTCTCTCTCTCTCTCTCTCTCTCTCTCTCTCTCTCTCTCTCTCTCTCCTGTAATGCGATGTCAGAAAAACCACCAAGGATTTTTTTCCACTGCATCAATGGAGTCTTTACTTTTGGCTCCCCGCCAGTTCTCAGCCAGATGGAAAAGTGTCATTAATCCTCACAACTCAAGACTCGCCGGTCCCAACTTGTTAGTGATGGCCTGTTGGGGATAGTAGGAGGAGTAGGAGGAGGAAGGGCGGGGAAAAGACTTCAATTTGGAAAGGAACTTGGAGGTGAGTTTTGCTCAGATAATGGTATGGTACACATGGAAGATTAAAAATTATCGGGGGAGAGACAAATGGAAACAGGTAGACATGATTTATAAAGGGACTACCACGTGTAGGTCTGTCTCCTTGCGGTTTCCATTATTATTTTATGTTCTTGTGTTTTTACGGAAGATACAGTTTGCATTGTTTTTCAGGCGTATGGTGTATCATTCGCACAATTGTATTGATTGTATTAATGTCGATAAGTATCAGTAAGTATCGTTAAAATTTTAAAGGCCATGTATTTTATTTGATAGTTCTTAAGCCTATATTAATCAAACATAATCTTATTTTAGTGAGTGAGATACGTGATTGACGATGTTCAGGTTGGTCTGTTATGTGGTTGTGTGAAAGGACTAGCCAGGAGAGAGATTGCATTGATTTAGCTGTGTAGAGGGAAGGGATGAAAGCCTTAATGAACGTGCTGCGTTTTGTTTACAAGTAAAAGGCAGCATGCTAGATAACTGTCTGAAAAGTAATGTATCATCCTTTTTCAGGCCACTTTTCCATCATAAAGAGGAGGTTACATTGTTACTGAATTGCCATCTACTAACAAAATTAAGCGGTGAAAAATTTAAAGCTTCATTAAATCTTTTTACAAATTTTAAAAAAATTATCTTTGTATTTTGTGCCTTAAATATCAATATCAAAAACTCTAGTACTTAGTTTTTACTATCGGTGTCCCTTAAGTTACTGAAACCTAGATGTTTCTTAGGCAGTCAAAAAGTTTCTTCAGATATCAAAAAAAAAAAAAAAAAGATAACAAAAAAAAAAAAGATAACCTAAAAAGGAGAAGTGTTTTGCTTATGTTAACTGTCTGTATATATTGCTCAAAGAAAAATTATTTTGTTAGTCATTTCGAATCAGCTGTCTAAAAGTCATAAATTCTAAAAACAAGTCAATCCATTGTATTTGTTCTTAATCTTGCGACCAGAACCATCTATTGGTGGTTGAGCAAGACTGGTAGCTTTGTGTAC